>NC_064830.1:39947630-40250661 GCF_024166365.1 Elephas maximus indicus
TTCCAAAATTTCACAGCTATTAAAAACCTTGTGTAGAACACATGGGGTCACCATGAGTCAGAACTGGCCCCGTGTGAACTGGTTTGTTTTCTTATTTCATTAAATCAACACTCCTGGATACAGGTCCCCACCCACAAAGTATGGCCAAACCAGGACCACAGATTGAGAAATGTTGGCTCAATGTAACATTGTGAAAGTTAGAGCTTTGAAATTTAAGCTAGCTGGGTTGATGGGTGGTGAACACCCTATCATTGTACAAAGATGGCCAGCTGGCATAGATGCTACAGCTCATTGGTTTCTAAGTTTTTAAGGGTTTTGAATGCTTTTGGAAATATATTAGAGCTATGAAATATATTAGAGCTATGAAATATATTAAAAAAAAAGAGCTATGAAATATATTAGAGCTATGAAAGTGGGGGAAGCTATGTGTATCGAACAAGTTATTATTTAATAAATGTCAGGGACTCATTTTCCCCAGGTGCCCCAACTGTGCTTTAAAATATTGTTGTATTTGTTGACATTGAGTCATGTCAGACTCATGATGACTGCATCCATGCAGAGCAGAACTGTGCATCATAGGGTTTTCAATGGCTGTGAACTTTCAGAAGCAGATCACCAGGTCTGTCTTCCAAGGTGCCTTGGGAGGGTTTGAACTGCCAGCTTTTAATCTAGTAGTCAAGAGCTTAACTGTTCTGTGTCACCAGTTTTTGCATTTGGAGGCATCTTTAAGTAGGTGATCCTCAGGGTCTCTGTCTGCTCTATGATTCTATTATTTTTTAGAGCAAAATTTTATCATAAAAAGAAAATAAAAGTTATTTTAAATGATTCAGCCATCCTTCTATAAATTATGCCACTTCAATTATACATAACCTAGCAAGACGGCCCTAAAATATTGAAAGTGAAATAATTATATATAATTTTTATTTGGTTTTCATGAGAGCCAGTGATAGAGACAAACCCACATAGATCAGTAAACACACATCTTGACCACATCTTGCTAAATTCCTTCCTGGCACATTTATTCAACTTACTGCCCTCACTTCCCATTTCACTTGTCCAAATTTAGCACCTTTCACTTCCCCATTAAGTTTCTCCCCCCACTCTGGAGCCTTTCTGGTATTTCAGCCCTTGCTCATAGTCCCTCATCCAAACTCCTATAACATGAAATCAGGTGTAAGAGCTAGGCACGTAATTATAGTCTGTCATATGCTGTTAGCTTCTCTGTCATGAGTGTATGTTTCATTTCCTAAAGTAGACTAATATTCTAGATCATTATATCTGGTCAAATCTTATTCTTTTTTTTGTTCTCCTATTAGGCCTAGAACACACATTGGATTACCCAGATTACTCAACAAAAAAAAAAAAAAAATCACTTTTTTTTTTAATTTTTATTGTGCTTTAAGTGAAAGTTTACAAATCAAGTCAGTCTCTCACACAAAAACTTATATGAACCTTGCTACATACTCCCAGTTGCTCTCCCTCTAATAAGACAGCCCGCTCCCTCCTTCCACTCTCTCTTTTCGTGCCCATTTCGTCAGCTTCTAACCCCCTCTAGCCATCACGCTTTTGAGAGACAATAAGGGCTTAGTTAAGGGTATGAGTCGGAATCGACTCGACGGCATTGGGTTTCGGGTAAGGGTAATTTAAAGGACAATCTCTTGATTGAGAACTAAGTAATAAGGAGTCACTATGGTTCAACATATAAGTATCAGTGCAAGCTTAGAGAACTAAAACTCATAAGAAACTCAGAACTGAAGCCACTCCCAAAGTCTACATTTTAGCCAAAGACTAGATAGGCCTGTGAAGCAAACAATAACACATATGAGGAATGTGCTTCTTAGTCCAGTCGAGTATGTGAGACCAGATGGGAAACACCTGCCCAAAAGCAAAGACTAGAAGGCAGGAGGGGACAGGAAAACTGGGTGAATGGACACAGGGAACGTGGAGTGGAAAGGGAAAGGGAAAGAGTGCTGACACATTGTGGGAATTGCAACCAGTGACACAAAACAATTTGTGTATAAATTTTTGAATGCTCTGTAAACTTCTACCTAAAGCAAAAAAAAAAAAAACTCACAAGAATAATAATTAAGGAAAATTATAAGACTCATTTAAAGAGTTGAAGAAAAGACTGATGAGAGAAAATGGGTAAACACATTTTTAAAAGGTTCGTGATCCTACATTTAGTCACTAAAAAAAAAACCTGAAAAAAATTGTCTCATGAAAGTTGTTTTAAAAAAAATCTTTTTATCTTACCTGGCTAAAAGAGCCATTTAAAAAAACAGATTTATTGAATTCACAACATTGTAATTGCATAGTACTCACCCACGCCAAACCCAAAAAACCAAACCCATTGCTGACCAGTCAGTTCTAACTCATAAAGACACTATATGGCCCATTGTTGCCTTAGAAGAAAGGTCTTAATTTCCTTCTTTATGAATATTCTCAGTTGCCTTTGCATTAAACAAGGGGTCAGCACCACTGAAGAATCTAGATTAAATTGTGAATTCTCAACCTCAGTGTCTAATTAGAGGTAGTGTATGGAATGCCTGCCTTAATTACTTTGGAGTCATTGGGGTATTTCATTAGTCTCAGTTTTTATCTTGTAACTTCATTCATAAAATATGTTTCTTGTCAATTAGGTCCGCTGGGAATGGATCACTGGCCCTGGGTATCCTGCTCTCTGTGTGATCTCTCAGCCCCCAAAGAGAAGTTCAGGATTCCTCCACATAATAAAACTTTCAACTCTATTACTACACTAAGAACACCATGAAGAGGGAAGAAAAAAGCAAGATATTATGTTGCTTATAAGATAAATTTAATGCTCTTAAAAAAAAAATTAGGACAAATTGCTTATATTCACAGAAGTTAAACAACAAATGTTATTTATACATAAATTAATCAGAGGTTTAATCCCTACTTTTTCTGGGAGCAATAGAAATATGTAACACAGAGGTGTTTTAAAAGGAGAAATCTATAATGCTCTCTTTGAGTGTTTAACGATCAGCACATGTTCAATTAAAAGAGAGGTAGACAGGTCACGTTAAAGAAAAAGATGGCTTCCAGACACAGCAACACTAAAATGCAAGGTATTAACATGGCTGAAGAGATAGGCTGAAGCATGGTAATGCCATCCAATGTGTAGGGTCCTCTCCCAGTGATTCTGGCACAGCAGATGGATTGCAGGTATTATGGAGATGGTGTCCTTCAACATTTAAATGATGTCGTTAACTTTCTGTTATTCTAATTCTACTTATTTGGATCCACAATCAATGCCTATGGAAGCAGCACTCAAGAAATAAAATGACATATCACATTGGGCAAATCTGCAAAAGACCTCTTTAAAGTGTTGAAAAGCAAAGATATCATTTTAAGGACTAAAGTGCCCCTGACCCAAACCATGGTGTTTTCAATAGCTTCATATACATGTGAAAGCTGGGCAATGAATAAAGAAGATTGAAGAAAAAACGATGCCTTTGAATTGGTGTCGATGAAGAATATTGAATATACCATGAACTGCCAAAAGAATGAATAAATCTGTCTTGGAAGAAGTACAGCCAGAATGTTCCATAGAAACAAAGATGACAAGACTTCGTCTCACATACTTTGGACATGTTACCCCAGAAGGGACCAGTCCCTGGAGAAGGACATAATGCTTGGTAAAGTAGAGGGTCAGCAAAGAAGAGGAAGATCCTCAATGAGATGGATTGATGCAGTGGCTACAACGATTGGGCTCAAGCATAACAACAGTTATGAGGATGGCGCAGGACCAGGCAGTGTTTTGTTCTGTTGTACATAGGTTGTACATAGAATTGCTGAGTCAGGACATGCTCATGGCACCTACAAACAACAATTCCATATTCACGAAGAAAATTTGACTGCCAATTTTGCTTTTCAGCTCCCTTGATGGTGGGAAGGACTTTTGGACCTGTTCATTGCCTTGTGTAACTGGTTTTCCAAGTCTTACACTCATAGAAAAGATTTTGATTCTAGCTTTTTCTTTTTCTCTATCTTTGCTTATTTAAAGACCATTTTCATTGGAGAAGTTGGAAATCAAAGGGGGAGTTGTTGCACTCTTCTAACCCAGGCAGAGGGCTCTTCCTTGCTCCCTTGCAATTTTGTTACTGTCCAAAGCAGGGAACATGTTTGCAAAGAATGGAAATCCAGTCAAAGTGGCTCCCTAAAAAGGCCGTATTAAAAGGATTCAGATCTCAAGGCATTCAAGAAAATGGTGACCAGGACTTGTCATCTATTGCCCAAAACCTGGAAAATTCAATGGTTTAAAACAAGAATTATTGTTGCTCATGAGTCTATATGTTGAGAGAGGTTTGATTGATCTATGCAGGCTCAGCTGATCAGCTCTACTTTGAGTCGTGGAGGCTGGAGTGACTCCATTACCAGGGATGGATTATTCAATAAGCACGGTAAGTACCTAGGGCACCAATAAAACAGGGGCACTAGTTATCCAGAGCAAAGACCCATAGATGCCAAGAAGACAGGTCACAAGGAAAAGCAAGCACTGCAGTGGAAGGGAATTGGCACGGTACCAAATGAAATAGATATCAGCTCTAGTGCAGAAGAATGTGCCTGCCAGAAATAAAGTTCATGCAGGGTCACAAGGGCTACCACACGCAAGATTGTTTAAACTATGAGGCCCCTACCATTTCAACACCTTCACTGACATCTGTCTCTTATGGTCCCCTCCCATGAAAATGAAACTCCTTATCTCAGTGGGTCTCTTGGAAGCATACCATTTCTTTCTAATAAACAAGAGGTGGGGATGGGCCATCAAGTCCAGCTTTTGCTACATTTACCCAATATGCAACATAAATCAGCCACTGCAATGAATTCAATCAAGTTACTTTTTAACTGTATAGCCTTTATGTACAGAGTTATAGTCTGAGTTTTGTAAACGATAATATTTATAATTAAAACTTTAAAATATGTTTGACACACAGATGCAATCTAGCATATATTTAATATAATACAAACATGGGTAATAATTTGATATAATACTAACAGTAAATGCCCAAAAATACTGGAAATATTAATATTTATCTAACATAAAAAGTTTTAGTTTGTGTATCAAATGAATTTTGCTTTTTATTGTTACTGACATAACAATAGCACTACTTCTCTAGGAGCAAATTTGTTTTGTGAGTCATAAGAACATCAATCAATTTTTTAAATCAGTCTGAAGTGAAATGGAAAATAAAATAGATTTATGCAATTTTTGTTATCTAAATATTCATTTAATTTACGTCCTTGAATTGTTCAGTTTAATCAGAATACGTAAATATTCTGATAAAATGTAAGTGTTATGTTTTGATAAACTTCCTTTGTTGCTTTCTTGGAAGACTAACTTAGAAGTATATCCATTGTTGCAAAACAGAAACATATTCTGCATGCAAAAAAAAAAAAAATTGAATTTGTGTTCTCTTAATGTCCCTAATACCTCATTTATTAAAAAAATATATATATATAAAATAATATCAAGCACTGTGTCCCACAAAACAGACAATAAAAAGCAAAATTCACTTGATACATGAACTAAAACTTTTTATGTTAGATAAATATTAATATTTCCAGTATTTTTGGACATTTACTGTTAGTATTATATCAAATTATTACTCATGTTAGTACTGTATTAAATATATGCTAGATTGCGTCTGTGTGTCAAACATTTTAAAGTTAAAATTATAAACATTATTGTTTACAAAACTTAGACTATAACTCTGTACTCTGTACCTCTGAATATGAGAATTGAGCAATTCCACAAAGAAATAAAATGCACGTATTATAAATTTTGTATATGATAACAATTATATTTTCCCATTCATTTTGGACCAATCAGTTATAACCTCATATTCAGTTCTCTCTCATCAACCACATAAGAATGCGCCAGTGACACAATAATAATGTGATTCGTGACCTGTCAGAGCCCTAATGGCACAGTGGTTAAGAACTTGGTTGCTAACGGAAAGGTCAGCAGTTCGAATCCACCAGCCACTCTTTAGAAACCCTGTGAGTTCTACTCTATCCTATAGGGTCACTGTGAGTCGGAACCGACTTGACAGCAATGGGTTTGGTTTGGAATTTTTTCGCGATGTTTCTGATCCTGTCCTGTGCAAAGTGAAACAAAACACCTGTACAGATTGAGCATACCCTTATTTTTGTGTCACGCTCTTTGTGATTGCTATCTCCCCCATCGGATATCAGCAGTAGTCCAATGAACTGTGAAGATGCAGCATCAATGGATGAAAAGTTAGTATGTAAGTTTCTAAGTATTATTTCAAGACAAAAAACACTCACATAGATCTGCAAAAGGCCTGCCAACAAACATCCTAATGACGTTAATTCTGACTGCCTTGCAAGCACTATTTCTTTTGACTGTCTCAGGCCTGAAGAACAAAATTTCATGTTCCAAATCTTTTTTTTTTTTTACTTACTAATTTTTGAATATAAATTTTTGTGTTAGTATCCAAATTCAAATGTAAAATTTATTTTATAAATTTTATTTATTTTCAATTATTGAAATTTATTTTCTATGCTAGAACCAAATTTAAAAAGTGACATAATTTTATATTCAGGTAAAATGAAACAGCAACAACTAAGTGGAGCACAAAAATGAAAAAAGAAAACGATTTGTGAATCCCTGAAGACAATTCCAAAATTAATTTCCTTTTTAAAACATAATAAATCAGAAGAGATTTCTTTCATTGAACACTTGAGCATAATGGGTGCAAATCATTGTACTAGTACCACTAGTGCTAAAATTACTATTAGCAGTATGAATATAACAGAATTTGTTCCAAATTCTGCATCCATTTCTTTCTGTAGTAAAAAATAATAATAATTAATGATGGTGTAGAAAGTAAAACTATTTTAGGATCTGAATTGTTGCATCCACAGATCCCATAAATAACAGAAATACAGATCCTTCTTTATGGAATAACTTTTCTTCTGAGGATGCAAATTATTGGCTCAAAAGAGGGCAAAGTGATTGTCAACATCACTAGTAGACCTCTTGAAAATTTGTGTCAAAAATTTCTAGATGGTGAACAAACAAGGCTCTATAGCCCAAATATATTTCTAGGATATAAAGCTAATGGTAACAATTATAAGAGAGAGTAACTACTGTATTCTTCATCAGTCACCGCTGTATACTGTATTGTTTGCAAACTATCTAGTCCTTGTTGTTGTTGCTGTTAGGTGTTATGGGGTCGGTTCCAACTCATAATGACCCTATGTACAACAGAAGGAAACACAACTCGGTCCTGCACCATCCTCACAATTGTTGTTATACTTGAGCCTATTTTTGTAGCCACTGTGTCAGTCCATCTCATTGAGTCTTACTCTTTTTCATTGACCCTCTACTTTACCAAGCATGATGTCCTTCTCCAGGAACTGGTCCCTCCTGATAGCATGTCCAAAGTACGTGAGACAAAGTCTTGTCATCCTTGCTTCTGGATGAACTTCTTGCAAGACAGATTTGTTAGTTCTTCTGGGGCAGTCCATGGTATATTCAATATTCTTCGCCAGCACCATAAATCAAAGACATCAATTCTTTGCTCCTTTATTCATTGTCCGGCTTTCACATGCATATGAGGCAACTGAAAACATTATGGCTTGGGTCAGGTGCACCTTAGTCCTTAAAGTAACATCTTTGTTTTTTATTTTAAAGAGGTCTTTTGCAGCAGATTTGTGCAATGCAAAACATGGTTTGATTTTTTGTCTGTTGCTTCCATGGGCGTTGATTGTAGGTCCAAGTAAAATGAAACCCTTGACAACTTCAATCTTTTCTCCATTTATCATGATGTTGCTTATTGGTCCACTTGTGAGGATTTTTATTTTCTTTAGGTTAAGGCATATGTTGAAGTTTTAAATCATTTAATTATTGATTTCTTACAGAAGTATTTAGCAATTGGTGTAACTCAAATATGATTGATAAACATGAAAACAGTTCAATATCCAGAGATTGTATGTTGTCATATTTAAACTGAAGACATGGTATTGGCTTAACTTATGAACTGGAAATGCAAATGAATGAAGAACATCAGTACTGGAAAGCTGTTTTGTGATATGTTGTAGCTGTCACTATAATAATTGCTGGACATGGATTATCTTTTTGAGGAAGAAATGAAAGTTTTGGTCCCCTCAAAATGGAAATTTTTTCAGTTTACTTGCACTTGTTACTCACTTTGACCCATTTTTAGTAGGTCACATCTCAAAATATGGCAACAAAGGAAAGAGTAACCCATCAGTTATATGTCAAAAAAAAACAACGTGTGAAGAATTAATAAGCTTAACAAGTGATGAAGTTTGATCAACTATTTTCAGTGAAATAAATATAGCTCAATATTTCTGTTTTTCAACTTCTGAGCTTTTTCATACTGATCAGCTAAGTATTGTTTTAAGATACATATCTCCAGCGGATGAGTTGGAAGCGACTCGACGGCACTGGGTTGTTTTTATTTCCAGCAGATGGAAAACCTGTTGAGCGATTTATCACATTTACTAGCTTAAAAAGTCATATTGGTGAAGAAATTGCAAATCAAGTACTTCACTATTTATATGAAGTTTGCAAAATTGATCTTTCTAAGTGCAGAGGCCAGTCCTGTGATAATGCTGCCAATACGTCAGGGTGTTTCAAAGGTATATGCAACAGGAACTTTTAGAATAGAATGAATATGCCATTTTCATACAATGTGCTGCACGTTCACTTAATCTTGTAGGATGGCACAGTAGAGTGTTGTCTGGAAAGAGTTGATTTATTTCATACTGTTCAGATAGTCTACAAATTTTTGCCACCCCTGCTCACTGATGTGCAGTTCTTAAAACATATTCAGGAAATGACCAATACAAATATATCTTTCTAATACATGTTAGGAAGCGCATGCTATAGCAATGAGTACAATCTTGAAATAGTACACTCATATTCTAGAAGCCTAAAAAACATTCCTAAGACCAGACACAAAAAAGAAATACGAAAAGAGAAGAAGAGAACATTGCCAACAAAATGCTAGCAGTAGAGTATGTGTCTATATTAGTTATGAGGAATAATATATTGCAGCAATTTCACTGGACAATTCAAGCTCTCCAAGATTTGGAAGTAAACTTAAAGACATGCATGGATCTCTACCAGTCATTACCAGGGTATTTACATACTTAAACAGAAGATTTTGAAAAATTTGAAACCATAACAAAAAAAATACTGCTAAACACCAATTATCAAGCAGTTTGCCATTTCAGAAGTATTAGAAAGAAATAAGTAAATGAAGGAAGTGCTCCAGAAGTATTGAGTGCCAGAGATCAATTTCATGTGACTACAGACTACACCATCATTGACACACTTCAATCTTACATGAAAAAGAGGGCAAAAGTGTATGAAGTTCTTTCAAATGGATTTTCCTTCTTGAACATTGTGAATATACCTAATGAAGAACACATGAAGGATTCAAGGAATTAGGGCAGACTTTCTGCAAACCGTTACAGAGAAGATGATTTCATTCTTACAACAGAACTAAGTTTAAAGATTCAGGAAAGAAAAATTTTACTCCTTTAGGCACATGTGTGGCATGACTCAAAATGAGAAGAAACTGCTGAAACATCCATGAATAATCAGAAAGGAGAATGTATGAAGTATGAATCTGTGAAAATTGGGAGTCATCAAAAATGCAATGGAATACATAAAGATCAATATCCGAGGCATTAATGAGCTGAAATGGACTGATTTTGGCCATTTTGAATTGGACAATCATATGGCCTACTATGCTAGAAATGGCAGTCCCGGCTCATAGTGATCAAGAACTGATGGTACTGAAGGAAGAAGTTCAGCTGCACTGAAGGCAAACCAGGTTCCAGGAATTCATGGAATATCAATTGAGATGCTTCAACAAATGATGCAGTGCTGGAAATGCTCACTCCTCTATGCCAAAAAAATTGGAGGACAGCTGCCTGGTGAACTGACTGGAAGCAATCCATATTTGTGCTCATTCCCAAAAAAGGTGATCCAACAGGATGTGGAAATTATCAAACAATAACATCAATGTCACTCACAAGTAAAATTATGCTGTGAATCATTTAAAAGGGGTTGCAGCAGTATATCAACAGGAAACTGCTGGGAATTCAAGCCAGATTCCAAAGAGGAGGTGGAATGAGGGATATCATTGCTGATGTCAGATGGATCATGGCTGGAAGCAGAGATTACCAGAAAGATGTTTACCTGTGTTTAATTGACTATGCAAAGACATTCGACTGTGTGGATCAAAACAAATTAAGGATAACATTGTGAAGAATGGTAATCCCAGAACACTTAATTGTGCTCATGAGGAACCTGTGCATTAATCAAGAGGCAGTTATTGAATATATCATGGACTGCCAGGAGAACAAATCTCTCTTGGAAGAAGTGCAGCCAGAATGCTCCTTGGAAGCAAGAATAATGAGACTATGTCTCATACTTTGGACATGTTATTATGATGGACCAGACCCTGGAGAAGGGCATCATGCTTAGTAAGTAGAGGGTTGATGAAAAAGACGAAGACCCTCTACGAGATGGATTGACACTGTGGCTGCAACAATGGGCTCGAGCATAACAACAATTGTGAGGATGGCACAGGACCAGGCAGTGTTTCGTTCTGTTGTACATAGTGTCACAATAAATTGGAATGGACCTGATGGCAGCAAACAACAACAGGCATCTATGATTCCATAATAAAAGATAAAATACAACGCATGTTTCCCAAAGCTGAAATTGCTTTACACATATTCCTAACTTTAATGATCACAAATTGAACAACAGAATGCTCATTTTCGTCCCTAAAGAGATTCAAAAGCCCTCAGCATACGATAATGATTCAAGAAAGACTCGATTTATTATCCCTATTATGATCGGAAGTAGATATTGTTTGGCAGCTTAATTGTGATGAAGTCATTGAAGACTTTGTAAAAGCAAATAATAGAAATGTTTTTAATTACAGCATGTTAAAGATGAAAGAGCTATTTACAAATAAAATATATACAGTGACATACACATAGACCAGTGAAACAGAATTGAGAACCCAAACATAAACCCATTCACCTATGGACTTCTATGGATCAGAATCGACTCCACGGCAGTAGATTTGGTTTAGGTTTTTTATGGGCAGCTGATCTTCCACAAAGGCCAAAGTCCATTACATGCGGAAGAGACAGTCTCTTCAACAAATAGTGCTAGGCAAACTGGATGTCTCTTTTTAAAAAATATGAAACAGGACTCGAACTTCATACCATACATAAAAACTAACTCAAAATGGATGAAAGACCTAAATATAATTATTTTGTTACTATTGAATTAATGGTGCTCCAGTCAGTTTTTATGCCTTTAGACCTCAGAGGTAAGGCAGTATTCCAGTATTCATGAATTCAGTGCCAAGGTGTGTCCCTTTTGAAATATATGAAGCTCAGCAGACCAGAGTTGGAAACTCATTGTTGTGTAGGGTAAGCATTCTATTAGATGATGCTTCCTAATGTGTTAGTTTCGTAAACTTTTGCCTTTTTCCCCTTTATTTCTGTGTGATAAGGGTTCTAAGCAGAATTATGAGTTTGTTTTGTGACAGTCTGGGAGCCCTGATGGGTTTGTTTTGTGTTTTCTGTGGCATACTTGGAAAACCAGAGGTTCTCCATGTAAACTAATGGAAAGGTGCCCACAATAAATTATCTATACAGCACTCATTGGTATGTTGTCAAACCACATATGAGTGATGCCACAGTGCTACTCGCCTCATTGGTGGCTTGTATTACCAGATCCTATTTCTCAAAATCCATATTACCAACCAAAAGTTTAAGCAAAATCAATTAGCATGCAAACATTCTAATACTGAAAACACACGCCGTCAAAAAAAAATTAAAGTGAAAAAATGTAGTAACAAAAGCAATAAAACCTAAAGCTATAAAGATCATAGAAGAAAAATAGGGATGATTACGGCTAGGGGCCCTAATTTATGTCATAAATAGAATACCAAACATAACTAAAAATGCACAAACAGCAGAAGATGAAATAGATAAATGGTACCTCCTAAAAATTAAACACTTATGCTCATCAAAAGAATTTTCCAAAATAGATAAATGGTACCTCCTAAAAATTAAACACTTATGCTCATCAAAAGAATTTTCCAAAAGAGTAAAAAGAGAACCTATAAACTAGGTGAAAAAAATTGGCTACAACATAGCTGACAAGGGTCTAAACTCTAAAACTTATAGAAAACTTCAACATCTCAACAACAAAAAGACAAACAATACAATTAAAAAATGGGCAAAGGATATGAACGGACACTTCACCAAAGAAGACATTCAAGAGGCTAACAAACACATGAAGAAACTTTGACGATCATTAGCCATCAGGGAAATGCAAACCAAAACTACGATAAGATACCATCTCACCCCAAAAATAAAGGCACTATTCAGAAAAACAGAAAATAACAAATGTTGGCAAGGTTGTGGGGAGATTGGAACACTTATGTACTGCTGGTGGGAAGATAAAATGGTACAACCACTAAGGAAAATGGTATGGTGCTTCCATAAAAACCTAGAAATAGAAATATTCTATGATCTAGCAATCCCACTCCTATGTATATACCCTAAAGAAATAAGAGCCATGCCACGAACAAACATATGCACACCCATGTTCATTGCAGGATTATTCACAATAGCTCAAAGATAAAAGTAACCTAAGTGCCCATCAAGAGAAGAATGGAGGAACAAACTGTGGTACATACATAAAATGGAATAATATGCAAAGATAAAGAATGAAGATGAATCTGGGAAACATCTTACAAAAATGGATGAATTTGGAGGACATTATACTGGGTGAAAGAAGTCAGTCACAGAAGGACAAATATTGTATGAAATCACCACTATAAAAAAAATAAGAAAAGGTTTACACATGCGAAAAAAAAAAATCCTTTGATGAGTGCCAGGTATGGGAGGGCTAGGAAGGGAAAATTACTAGCTAGAAAGAAGAGACGTGTAAATATTTTTGAAGGGAACTGCAAGAAACCAAAAGAGACTTATGTAAGCGGAAAAACATACCTTGCTCATGAATAGGAAGACTCAACATTGTAAAAATGTCTATTCTACCAAAAGCGATCTATAGATACAATGCAATTCTGATCCAAATTCCAATGATATTTTTTAATGAGATGGAGAAACAAATCACCAACTTCAGATGGAAGGGAAAGAGGCCCCGGATAAGTAAAGCATTACTGAAAAAAGAAGAGCAAAGTGGGAGGCCTCACATTACCTGATTTTAGAGCATTATATACCACCACAGCAGTCAAAACAGCCTGGTAATGGTATGGTGACAGACACATAGACCAATGGAACAGAATTGAGAATCCAGACTTAAATTCATGCATGTATGAGCAGCCGATATTTGACAAAGGCCCAAAGTCAGTTAAATGGGAAAAAGACAGTCTCTTTAAATAAGACCCATACCTTACACCATGCACAAAAACTAACTCAAAATGGATTGAAGACCTAAATATAAAATCTAAAAAGATAAAGATCATGGAAGAAAAAATAGACACAACTCTAAGAGCCCTAGTACATGGCATAAACAGTGTACAGAACATTACTAACAATGTACAAACACCAGAAGAGAAAGTAGATAACTGGAAGCTCCAAAAAATCAAACACCTATGCTCATCCAAAGACTCCACCAAAAGGGTAAAAAGATTACCTACAGACTGGGAAAAAGTTTTTAGCTATGACCTTTCCAATCAGCGTCTGATCTCTAAAATCTATCTGACACTACAAAAACTCAACAACAAAAAGACAAATAACCCAATTAAAAAACAGGCAAAGGTTATAAACAGACACTTCACCAAAAAAGACATTCAGGCAGCTAACAGATACATGAGGAAATGTTCACGATCACTAGCCATCAAAGAAATGCAAATCAAAACTGCAATGAGATACCATCTCACTCCAACAAGGCTGGCATTAATCCAAAAAGCACAAAATAATAAATATTGGAGAGGCTGTGGAGAGATTGGAACACTAATGTACTGCTGGTGGGAATGTAAAATGGTACAACCACTTTGGAAATAGATTTGGCACTTCCTTAATGAGCCAGAAATAGAAGTTCCATGCAATCCATTGATCCCACTCATTGGAATATTTCCTAGAGAAATAAGGGAATTTACATAAATGGATATATGCATGCCCATGTTCTCTGCAGCACTGTTTACAATAGCAAAAACATGGAAGCAACCACGGTGCCCATCAATGGATGAATGGATAAATAAATTATGGAATATTCACACAATGGAATACTATGCATTAATAAAGAACAATGATGAATTCATGAAACATTTCATAACATGGAGGAATCTGGAAGGCATTATGCTGAGTGAAATTAGTCAGTTACAAAAGGATAAATATTGTATGAGACCACTATTATAAGAAGTCAAGAAATAGTTTAAACATAGAAGAAAATATTCTTTGATGGTTATGAGGGTGGGGAGGGAGGGAGGGATAGTAGACAAGAACTACTTTAGGTGAATGGAAAGACAATACACAATACAGGAGAGGTCAGCACAACTGGACTAAACCAAAAGCAACGAAGTTTCCTGAATAAACCCAATGCTTCAAAGGTCAGAGTAGTAGGGGCAGGGCTCTGAGGACCAAGGTTTCAGGGGACTTCTAGGTCAATTGGCATAATGAAATCTATTAAGAAGACATTCTGCATCCCACTTTGGTGTGTGGCATCTGGGGTCTTAAACACTAGCAAGTGGCCATCTAAGATGTATCGGTTGGTCTCAACCCACTTGGAGCAAAGGAGAATGAAGAACACCAAAGACACAAGGTAATTATAAGCCCAAGAGACAGAAAGGGCCACATAAACCAGTGACTACACCAGCCTGAGACTAGAAGAACTAGGTGGATCCTGGCTAAAATGATGACTGCCCTGACAGGGAACACAAAAGAGAATCCCTGAGGGAGCAGGAGAGCTGTGAGATGCAAACCTCGAATTCTCGTAAAAAGACCAAAGTTAATGGCCTGACTAAGACTGGAAGGACTCTGGAGGTCATGGTCCCCAGGCCTTCTGTTAGTCCAAGACTGGAACCATTCCCAAAGCCAACTCTTCAGAGAGCGATTGGACTGGACTATAAGATAGAAAATGATAGTGGTGAGGTGTGAGCTTCTTGGCTCAAGTAGACACATGATACTATGTAGGCAGCTCCTGTCTGAAGGAGAGATGAGAAGGCAGAGGGAGTGAGAAGCTAGCTGAATGGACACGGGGAATACAGGGTGGAGAGAAGGAGTGTGCAGTCTCATTAGGACGAGAGCAACTAGGAGTACATAAAAAAAAAAACAGTGCTATCGCAAGGTGTATATAAATTTTTTATGAGAGACTTGATTTGTAAACTTTTGCTTAAAGCACAATTTAAAAAAAAAAAACTGTTGAAGACAAAGGCAAAAACCAATATGGGGAAAGTCAGCACATGACCAAAGAAGAAATTGAGAGGAATGCAAGAATAAAGAGCAATTATGGTAATTACTATAACATAGGCAATCCTTCAATAATAGTATTAATAAACAATAATTTACAAATGTTACATAGGTAGATAGGTATGTTAAGAAGTGTGGGAGGGTGTAAGGGAGCATACCTACCTGTAGATATAGGTTTGATAGTGAATATTTCTATCTTCATAATTGTAGTTGCTTCATGTATATTAATATAGACTATAGAGTACACCCCTACACGTCGGTCAGTTTGTCGTACTGTGGGGGGTTGCATGTTGCTGTGATACTGGAAGCTATCTCACCAGTATTCAGATACCAGCAGGGTCACCCATGGAGGACAGGTTTCAGCTGAGCTTCCAGACTAAGACAGACTAAGAAGAAGGACCTGGCAGTCTCCTTCTGAAAAAAATTAGCCAGTGAAAACCTTATGAATAGCAGCAGAACATTGTCTGATATAGTGCTGGAAGATGAGCCCCCCAGGTTGGAAGGCACTCAAAAGATGACTGGGGAAGAGCTGCCTCCTCAAAGTAGAGTCCACCTTAATGACGTGGATGGAGTAAAGCTTTCGAGACCTTCATCTGCTGATGTGGTGCAACTCAAAATGAGAAGAAACAGCTGCAAACATCCATTAATAATTAGACCCCGGAATGTACGAAGTATGAATCTAGGAAAATTGGAGATCGTCAAAAAAGAAATGGAACGCATAAACATTGATATCCTAGGCATTAGTGAGCTGAAATGGACTGGTATTGGCCATTTTGAATTGGACAATCATATAGTCTACTATGCTGGGAATGGCAACTTGAAGAGGAATGGTGTTGCATTCATCGTCAAAAAGAATGTTTCAAGATCTACCCTGAAGTACAACGTTGTCAGTAATACGATAATATCCATAAGCCTATAAGGAAGACCAGTTAATACGAATATTATTCAAATTTATGCACCAACCACTAGGGCTAAAGATGTAGAAACAGAAGATTTTTATCAGCTGCTGCAGTCTGAAATTGATGAAACATGCAATCAAGATGCATTGATAATTACCGGCGATTGGAATGCAAAAGTTGGAAACGAAGAAGGATCGGTAGTTGGAAAATATGACCTTGGTGATAGAAACAAAGCCGGAGATCGAATGATAGAATTTTGCAAGACCAACGACTTCTTCATTGCACATACCTTCTTTCACCAACATAAATGGCGACTATACACATGGACCTCGCCAGATGGAACACACAGAAATCAAATTGACTACATCTGTGGAAAGAGACGATGGAAAAGCTCAACATCATCAGTCAGAACAAGGCCAGGGGCCGACTGTGGAACAGACCATCAATTGCTCCTATGCAAGTTCAAGGTGAAACTGAAGAAAATCAGAGCAAGTCCATGAGAGCCGAAATATGACCTTGAGTACATCCCACCTGAATTTAGAGACCATCTGAAGAATAGTTTTGACTCATTGAACACTAGTGACAGAAGACCAGACAAGTTGTGGAATGACATCAAGGACAGCATCCATGAAGAAAGCAAGAGGTCATTGAAAAGACCAAGATGGATGTCAGAGGAGACTCTGAAACTTGCCCTAGAACATCGATAGCTAAAGCAAAAGGAAGAAATGAAGTAAAAGAACTGAATAGAAGATTTCAAAGGGTGGCTCAGGAAGACAAAGCATTCTAATGACATGTGCAAAGAGCTGGAGATCAAAAACCAAAAGGGAAGATCATGCTCTGTGTTTCTCAAACTGAAAGAACTACAGAAAAAATTCAAGCCTAGAGTTGCAATAGTGAAGGATTCTATGGGGAAAATATTAAATGATGCAGGAAGCATCAAAACAAGATGGAAGTAATACACAGAGTCATTATACCAAAAATAATTAGTCGATATTGAACCATTTCGAGAGGTGGCATATGACCAGGAACCGATGGTACTGAGGGAAGAAGTCCAGGCTGTTCTGAAGGCATTGGCAAAAAACAAGGCTCCAGGAATCGATGGAACATCAATTGAGATGTTTCAACAAATAGATGCAGCACTGGAGGTGCTCACTCGTCTATGCTAAGAAATATGGAAGACAGTTTCCTGGCCAACTGGCTGGAAGAGATCCATATTTATGCCTATTCCCAAGAAAGGTGATCCAACCGAATGTGGAAATTATAGAACAATATCATTAATATCACATGCAAGCAAAATTTTGCTGAAGATCATTCAAAAACGGCTGCAGCAGTATATCGACAGGAACTGCCAGAAATTCAGGCCGGTTTCAAAGGAGGACGTGGAACCAGGGATATCATTGCTGATGTCAGATGGATCCTGGCTGAAAGCAGAGAACAACAGAAGGACGTTTACCTGTGTTTCATTGACTATGCAAAGGCACTCAACTGTGTGGATCATAGCAAATTATGGATAACATTGCAAAGAATGGGAATTCCAGAACACTTAATTGTGCTCATGAGGAACCTTTCTATAGATCAAGAGGCAGTTGTTCGGGCAGAACAAGGGGATACTGATTGGTTTAAAGTCATGAAAGGTGTAGTCAGGGCTGTATTCTTTCACCATACCTATTCAATCTGTATGCTGAGGACAGAATACCAGAAGCTGGGCTATATGAAGAAGAATGGGGCATCAAGATTGGAGGAAGACTCATTAACAACCTGTGTTATGCAGATGACACAACCTTGCTTGCTGAAAGTGAAGAGGGCTTGAAGCACTGACTAATGAAGAAGAAAGACCACAGCCTTCGGTATGGATTGCACCTCAACATAAAGAAAACAAACATCCTCACAACTGGACCAGTGAGCAACATCATGATAAATGGAGAAAAGATTGAAGTTGTCAAGGATTTCGTTTTACTTGGATCCACAATCGACAGCCATGGAAGCAGCAGTCAAGAAATCAAAAGACGCATTGCATTGGGCAAATCTGCTGCAAAGGACCTCTTTAAAGTGTAGAAGAGCAATTATGTCACCCTGAAGACTAAGGTGCGCCTGACCCAAGCCATGGTATTTTCAATCACATCCTATGCATGTGAAAGCTGGACAATGAATAAGGAAGACCGAAGAATTGACACCTTTGAATTGTGGTGTTGGCGAAGAATATCGAATATACCATGGACTGCCAAAAGAACGAACAAATCTGTCTTAGAAGAATTACAGCCAGCATGCTCCTTAGAGGCAAGGATGGCGAGACTCCATCTTATATACTTTGGACATGTTGTCAGGAGGGATGAGTCCCTTGAGAAGGACATCGTGCTTGGCAGATTACAGGATCAGGGGAAAAGAGGAAGACCCTCAGCGAGGTGGATTGACACAGTGGCTGCAACAATGAGCTCATGCATAGCAATGATTGTAAGGATGGCTCAGGACCGGGCAGTGTTTCGTTCTGTTGTGCCACAGGGTCGCTATGAGGCGGAACCGACTGGACGGCACTGGGTTTGGCTTTTTTTTTTTTTTTTGGTTATAGGGTTTGTATGTGTCAGAATCAACTCAACAGCAATGCATTTGGTTTTGCTTTGGTACACCGCTACAGAAACCCCAGTAGGCTTGGTAGCAGCAGCAGCAATTCTTGAGCCTTTATTCTGGTACCACGATGATTCTGACTCAGCCACACATTTGTGCAGTATTTTTTTTGTCTCTTAGTTAAATTCTCAAAAGGATGAATCTGACTGAAAAAGCCTGGCTTATGCATTGCTTTCCCAGGGGTCACAGGCACTTTCTGGTCTAAACAGGGAAACTTAAAGAGAGAATTGGAGCCAAATGTAGCGATCACATACCCAGTGTCTTTTTCTTTTGGATGATATCATGTTTTGTTGGCAATCTCCTTGGCTGCAAGTCATTTGGCTTCTCCAGGTGGCAACCTCCCCTAGACATGTGCACATTTTCTTTTCCAAATAGAATCATGGAGAATGCTTCCCTTTAGAATAGTGTTTCACGATTACTTACTGCCCACCTGACCATGGCCAGAGCATGATCTCGCCTTTGCCTTAAGAACATTTTAATACAGTTCATGGAATGATTTATGTCTGTGGTCACTCATTTATCCCTGAACCCAAACACAGCTTGCCACTTACCTCACTAATGAGCCCCACTGGTCTTACGGAGGACAGAAAAGCAGAATTTGGAGGGCTCAACTCAGTTCTTGGAGATATACCTGGAAGGAAGCAGATGGTATGTCAGTGGCATCATTTTTTCTTACATCATTACTTTTTTCCATCTCAAACTTGCATTATTTAGAGAAAGCCTACAATCCAAAAGAAAAATGAGATCAAAATAACAAATAGATTTTTTTTTTTTTCCCTAATACAGTGTTTCTGCTGTTGTTCCAATGCAAAACCACCCACAACATACAGAGAACATTTGAATGTGTTGATGGAGGGTGGAAATTATCTATCAAATAAGTTGGCAAAATACGTTTCAATCTATTGTCATTATCTGGAAGGAAATGATGCCGTTTCAGCTGACAAATTGCAGAATGAGCAACGAGATGTAGGGCCTATTTAAGGTATGATTTTCCTTATGGGGAGACACTGGGGAGACAGCAGAGGAAACCTAAGTGAGAGCCTCCCTCCATCTGAGCCAATTATGGAAAACACAGACATAACCTAATGTCTAAGCACTAGGTACATGATATATTGTTATTTTATTCAAGGGCCTTGAGGCAAAAGAAAAATCAAAATAATTTTTGCAATAGCACCTGTTTGAAAATAAGCAATTTATTCCATCCTTATAAAATATTTATGGATTTCAAATGAATGTCCTTGAATAAGGCCATTTCATTTCTGTTCTCCACTGAGGATAGGTTAGTTAGAGAAAACTCTAGACCTATTTTCCTGTTAATTTAATACAGTTCCCAACCTTTGTGAAAAAGCAGCCACCCAATAACTTTATTTACTAAACTTCATTCTTAATGATTCTGCCTTAGTAGTTGTACAAGCAACAGCCCACATGCATCATTTCACCCTATTGAATAGAGAGAAATCACATCCAAGCAATAAAATAATTTGATTTCCATAGAGAAAGTGTATTTCAAAAAACCCAAGAGATTGAAGGAAACTATTACTTTTTATTACCCATATCATAATGTTCATCTTAATTACTGCTAAAGCAGGTTCGTGGATGTAGTCTAATTGAATATATAACTTTTTAATTGAAAGGGGGAGAAGTATGAGATTTGAGTTCTAACAATAGGTTGGGACTCAAGTTAAATCTTTTTCTTCCAACAACCTTTCCTGGGAGAAATGAGGCTTTTAGAAAGGACCTAACTGCCAGGTATCAGCAGTGTATGAAAACAGTACTTTGGAATTCGGGTAAACGAGCCTGTGTTGTATTATCTATTACACCCAGGTTTACAGTCAGGTCTAAGTGGCAGGATACTGAGGGTAATGTGGCAAACCAGGTAACTATTCTCAACTCTACTTCTGACATTCTGATTCATCCTTTTAGATGTTTCAGATTTGAAACAAAGAAGAGAAGATGGGATCCTTGCTTACCTCACTTGAATAATCCAGTTGTCACTCTGTCTCCGTGCACTCCCATGAGAGAGTTCCCTATAGTTCAGTGTCTTCCAAGCCTCCGTTGGAAGACTCTTTCATGGACGACTAAACTTCTAAGACACTGTGTCAGCAAGGCCAATAATTCAGACCCTTTGAAATTCTGCTCCCAGATAAGAAAAAGCATCAGGAAAGTGAGTGCAGCTGTGCCCCTCCGTCAGTAGCCCCCAATCCTGAAGAAAAGTACAGATTCCTAGCAGTCTGTCTGCGATGCTTTGTAAGAAAATGAGAATCAGTTAAGATCTCTGGATCTTAACTTACCCCCTTATAACACAAAGGCTTAACCTTTTATGTATTCCTATATAAAAATGGGAAACCCTGGTGGCGTAGTAGTTAAGTGCTATGGCTCCTATCCAAAAGCCTGCAGTTCAAATCCACCAGGCACTCCTTGGAAACTCTATGGGGCAGTTCTACTCTGTCATATAGTGTCACTATGACTTGGAATCAACTCAACAGCAGTGTTTTTTTTTTTTTTTTTAATATAAAAATGATCAATCTATTCTTCTTTTATTGTAGTAAAAATATAGATACCACAAAATTTACTTATTTAATGTCTTTCAAGTGTACAACTCAATGACATCAATTCCATGAATCCTGTTGTATAACCATCACCAATATCTGTTGTCAATTTTCCATCACCAGAAACAGAAACTCAGTGTTTCCTAAACAATGATTCCCCCTTTCTCCTTCCCTCCCTCCTGCCCCTGTTCAATCTGTTTTTGGTTGCCTAAATTTTCAGGCATTCTAGCACAGGTTGTGGAAAAGAACCTTCTAGTATTAACTCTGTAGGAGTCCCTGGGAAGAGCAAAGAGTTAAACCCTTGACTACTAGCAGAAAAGTTGGCAGCTTGAACATACACCCAGAGGCATTTCAGAAGAGGGGCCTGGTGATCTACTTCTAAAAGGTTGCTGCCTTGAAAATCCTATGGAGGAGAGTTTTACTCTGCACATATG
The DNA here is from genome assembly GCF_024166365.1 of Elephas maximus indicus. NCBI lineage: Eukaryota > Metazoa > Chordata > Mammalia > Proboscidea > Elephantidae > Elephas > Elephas maximus. Next base: position 39,969,624 of record NC_064830.1, read on the forward strand.
GAGCCTCCATGAGTCAGAATTGACTTGAGAACAACTAACAATAACAGTATTATTATTGTATTATTGCTGTACCTTTCATCTGTAATTAAATAGTACCTCCCACATCTGTGTTCCTTTTCCATATGAAGCTATTTGAGGTCCCCCTGATGCTCTCCAATGGAACACGCAATAGCTAAGCTTACTGAAAGAACATCTGAGACACTTTGGAATAAGGGAAATACATACATTTTTCTATATAATTCTTACGTTTTAGGTTCTTGTTATCAGGGATTGTATTGGAGCATGTAACTTTTTCACACCCTCCATTTTGCCAAAACATCAATGAGTCCGACTCACCAAAACCCCTCTTTATATTGTGCATCATATACTTGACGTATTTCTATTTACGCACCAGAGACCACCCAAGCCTGCATTGAAAACAGGCTCCGTCTATGTGGACAGTAATCATATGCTTACATAGCAAAGGAAGTCTTTCATGGCTATTTTTAATGTATCTATAACCACTTCGGATGTCTTTTTGGAAAGCAGCTGCAGAATCAATGTGTTCAAAATGGTATCTTTCAGTCGCTGCTTTGGATCAACTCTCATTCATTTCTTAAAGGCCATGTTTTCTGCTTACACCAAGGAAGAAGGAGTAATGCCACTTTAAGGGTGTGAGTTAGAATTCAAGTATGATTGTATTAACATAAAAGAACATAAGCTGTTTTTTCTGAATGCAAACACAGTCCCTAAACCAAGGATGTAAATTAGTATCACAATGAAAGCCGCCAAAAGGACAGAAGCTTGGAAGTGTTCTCCTCTCTGAGCAGCAGGAGACTGTTCAGGTCCCGCTGTTTTGAAAACCTTTCTCCCCCCCATGCAGGCTGCCCTGCTAAGAGAAATCCATTTGAATATTTTGGCAATCACAGAAGCCCCCACATAAATTATGGATACAGAAATGCAGAAGACAGTCTAACAAATGGAACACGGTGGAATCTGTTTTTCTGCCGCCATATGGTGTCGACAGAATGCCACTTTGTTTCTCTGGGAAACAGCTCATCATTAAAAAATAAATAGCATCTTTTCTGTGGGGAGAGAACCCACAGTCATTATTTTGAAAAATAACAAACAGGAAACTCTGTCCTTTCATTTCACAATCTTTTTTTCCGTACGTTATTACTACTGCTGCAGACATAGGCTTTTTCTTCCAGGAGAACTCACAATGTCTTGACCCTTGTTGGTGCATGAAAACTCAACAACATATTTCCCCAGATTTGAGGAGTTAAGTCCAAGCACAATACAGAATAATAACTGTACTCCATTATAGATCTCTTCTTTCCTTTGGAAAAACTACCCTTTCAACCTAGCATACGCATTTTAGTTATGATTAGATTCCATGCTTATTGACGTGTTGCACATAAACCACCTTGGTTTATGTAAAGTTTAGTGATTTCCAAATAAAATTTGGATGCTTTTATTATTTATGAAATAAAGTTGTTAATGTAATTCATTGATGATTTACCTTCTCTCTGACCCAGAAGAATTGTATCACATTCCCTAATTAAATGTAATTCAATACCTATTCACACCTTTCTCCCTGCCCTAACCCTTCTCTGGGACTGTTCCTTTTGTCCCCAGAAGATCTTTCTTACAAGCACCTATGTCATCCTTCTACAAATCAACAGCTGAACAATTATATTTTTAATGTTATTTGTAAACAAAGTATTGTATTTCCAAGTCAGTATAATTCTCAAAGTGTTTTTACAGACTTTGTTTTTATTTGATCTTCAAAATAGCCCTGAGATGTAGGTAGTAAAGATTATCACCCCTGTTTTTCAAACAAAGAAATGACAAATGGGTGCTAAATAAGTAGCCTAAATCTTATTAAGTGTTAGAGTTAGAACAAGTTTTCTGATTCCCAAGTGAGGGCATTTCTTCTACAACACTCTGTTACCTGAGCCAAGGGGCCAGAGAAAAACTTTCATAATTACTGTCTATCTTCCACTGCTCCTTCACTGATGGTCTCTGATCGTGTGGTTAGTTTGGTCTTGGTACTGATAATACATTGTTTACCTATTTCCTCCCGTATCAGTCGTATATACAATATAGTCTAATACACAATAAGGAAGTAAAAGAAAGACATATATCAATAAAGGTTATACTGTGTTTCAACTGCAAATTTTTAAGACTCTGAGCCCAGAATTATCTGCCAACATTTGGTAAACTTTGTGAAATAGGATTCGGGCCATAAAAATGTTTGAGTTGATAAGACACTTTTCATTATGGTATTTTAGTATAACAATATCCTGAAACAACGAGTGGTATAACATGCTGCCCTGTTGGAACTGATGACTGAGAGGTTAGTGAGGAGGCCACTAAATCTGATTCACTTGTGGACCAGAAGTCAGGAATGCAAGAGGTGCATTGCCTCCCTTCTCCAAGTTGTCTGTCAACACTAAATTCTTTTCTGCAATATAGCGTTGAGTGTCTAGCACTTGAAAGAGGCCTCACAGCCTTATTTGACTGAACTTATTTCTATCACTTCTAAAGAAAGCTCATTCAAAAGTATAACTGATCTCAGGGTGCATATGCTACTTTATGTCTCCTGCTCAACATTTCCAGGCTTGCTCTTTAATACTCCCTCAATCCAAATCAACTTCTTTCCCCTCCATAGAGTTGCTGTGAGTTAGAACCACCTCGATGGCACCTAACAACAACAACAACTTCATATTTGGGATGAGGATTTTGAAAATTAAGAAGCAAGAAAATAGTTTATATCTGCAAAGTTCCAAGGGTTACTCTGTGTTCCTTGCTACTGGAAGCGCTGTCCTCAAGAAATTACTACAACTGGTGGCTGATTCCATAATGTTTGTGACAGCTGTCAATAGTGAATGCCTTTGGTTCTGTGGTAGCAAGTAGAGCAACCACTGTACCATGAGCCAACAACTACATAACATAGGGAGCAAACATCAAAAGTAAAGTTTTTTTTTTTTTAAAGTAACAAATTCATTGTTTAGAGTTGTTTTAAGTTATTTTTTATTGTTATAAAAATATAAGCACAATAGTTGTCAGTGCAACATTTTTCACATACACAATTCAGGGAGAGCAATCACATCAGTTATGTTGTGCTACCATCACCATTATCATTGGCCAAATTTCTCATCCCCATAAAAAAAACCTCAATGCTTCCTAAACAACAATTTCCCCCTTTTCCTCTCCCTCATGCCCCTGGTAACCAATATTAAACACTGGCCTCCATATTTGCCTATTTTAGGTACTTTATATTAGTGAATATTTGTCCTTTTCTGATTGACAGTTCACTCAGCAGAAAGTTTTCAAGGTTCATCTATATTGTGGCATATATCTGTACTACATTTCTATTTATGGTAGACTGATATTCCACTGTGTGTGTGTGTGAGTGTGTACATACATATATGTATATATATATGTATATCTCCCACCATGTGTCTGTCAGTCTGTCCTACTGTGGGGGCTTGTGTGTTGCTGTGATTCTGGAAGCTAGGCCACCAGTAATCAAATACCATCAGGGTCACCCATGGCAGACAAGCTTCAGCTGAGCTTCCAGCTGAAAACTATTAGCCAGTGATCACCTTATGAACAGCAGTGGAACATTGTCTGATATAGCACCAGAAGATGAGCCCCTCAGGTTGGAAGACACTCAAAATATGACTGGGGAAGAGTGGCCTCCTCAAAGTAGAGTCAACATTAATGGTGTGGATGAAGTCAAGCTTTTGGAACCTTCACAACTCAAAATGAGAAGAAACAGCTGCAAACATCCATTAATAATAGGAACCTGGAATGTACAAATTATGAATCTAGGAAAATTGGGAATCGTCAAAAATAAAATGGAACACATAAACATCAATATCTTAGACGTTAGTGAGCTGAAATGGACTGCTATTGGCCATCTTGAAGTGGACAATCATATGGTCTACTATGCTGAGAATGACAACTTGAAGAAGAATGCTGTTGCATGCATTGTCAAAAAGAACATTTCAAGATCTATACTGAAGTACAATGCTGTCAGTGATAGGATAATATCCATATGCTTACAAAAAAGACAAGTTAATATGACTGTTATTCAAATTTATGCACCAACCACTAAGGTCAAAGATGAAGAAATTGAAGGTTTTTACCAATTTCTGCAGTCTGAAATAGATCAAATATGCAATCAGGATGCAGTGATAATTACTGGTGATTGGAATGCAAAAGTTGGAAACAAAGAAGAAACTGTAGTTGGGAAATATGGCCTTGGTGATAGAAACGATGCTGGAGATCAAATGACTGAACTTTTCAAGACCAATGACTTCTTCATTGCAAACACCTTTTTTCACCAGCATAAACAATGACTGTACACTTGGACCTCACCAGATGGAATACACAGGAATCAAATCGACTACATCTGTGGAAAGATATAATGGAAAAGCTCAATATCATCAGTCAGAATAAGGCCGGGGCAGATTGCAGTTCAAACCATCAATTACTCATATGCAAGTTCAAGTTGAAACTGAAGAAAATTGGAACAAGTACGAGAGCCCAAGTACGAACTTGAGCATAACCCACCTGAATTTGGAGACCATCTCAAGAATTGATTTAATGCATTGAACACTAATGAGTGAAGAACAGAAGACTTGTGGAATGAAATCAAGGACATCATACATGAAGAAAGCAAGAGGTCATTAAAAAGACAGGAGAGAAAGAAAAGACCTAAATGGATGTCAGAAGAGACTCTGAAACTTGCTCTTGATGGTCAAATAGCTAAAGCAAAAGGAAAAAAATGATGAAGTAAAAAAGCTGAACAGATTTCAAAAGGTGGATTGAGAGGACATAGTAAAGTATTACGATGACGTGTGCAAAGACCTAGAGATAGAAAACCAAAAGGAAAGAACACACTCAGTATTTTTCCAGCTAAAGAACTAAAGAAAAAATTCAAGCCTCGAGTTGCAATAGTGCAGTATCCTATAGGGAAAATATTAAACAATGCAGGAAGCATCAAGAAAAAATGGGAGGAATACACAGAGCCACTATACCAAAAAAAAATTGGTCGACATTGAAACATTTTAGGAGGTAACATATGATCAAGAACCGATCATACTGAAGGCAGAAGTCCAAGCTGCACTGAAGTCATTGGAGAAAAACAAGGCTCTAGGAATTGACAGAATACCAACTGAGATATTTCAACAAATGGATACAGCACTGGAAGTGCTCACTTTTCTATGCCAAGAAATTTGGAAGACAGCTACCTGGCCAATTGACAGGGAGAGATCCATATTTATGCCTATTCGCAAGAAAGATGATCCAACCAAATTAATATCACATGCAAGTAAAATTTTGCTGAAGATCATTCAAAAGTGGCTGCAGCAGTACACCCGCAGGAAACTTGCAGAAATTCAACATGGATTTAGAAGAGGATGTGGAACCAGGGATATCATTGCTGATGTCAGAGGGATCCTGGATGAAAGCAGAGAATACCACAAAGACATTTACCTATGTTTTATGGACTATGCTAAGGCATTCAAATGTGTGGATCATAACAAATTATGGATAACATTGCAGAGAATGGGAATCCAAAACAATTGTGCTCATGAAGAATCTGTACTTGGATCAAGAGGCAGTCGTTCAAACAGAACAAGGGGATACTGCATGGTTTAAAGTCAAGAAAGGTGTGCGTCAGGGTTGTATCCTTTCGCCATACCTATTCAATCTGTAAGCTGGACTATATGAAATCCGAGAAGCTGGACTATATGAAAAACAGGGCATCAGGGTTGAGGGAAGACTCATTAACAGCCTTCGTTATGCAGATGACACAACCTTGCTTGCTGAAAGTGAAGAGGGCTTGAAGAACTCATTGATGAAGATCAAAGGCCACAGCCTTCAGTATGGATTGCACCTCAACATAAAGAGAACAAAAATCCTCATGACTGGACCAATAAGCAACATCATCATTAATGGAGAAGAGATTGAGGTTGTCAAGGATTTCATTTTACTTGGATCCACAATCAACACCCATGGAAGCAACAGTCAAGAAATCAAAAGACTCATTGCATTGGGAAAATTTGTTTCAAAAAACCTCTTTAAAGTGATGAAGTATAAAGGTATCACCTTGATGACTAAGGTGTGCCTGACCCAAGCCATGGTGTTTTCAATAGCTTCATATGCATGTGAAAGATGAACAATGAGTAAGGAAGACTGAAGAAGAATTGATGTCTTTGAACTGTGGTGTTAGCAAATAATATTGAATATACCATGGACTTTCAAAAGAACAAACAATTCTGTGTTGGGAGAAGTACAACCAGAATGCTCCTTAGAAGCAGGAATGGTGAGGCTACATCTCATATACTTTGGAGATGTTATCAGGAGGGATCAGTCCCTGGGGAAGGGCATAATGCTTGGTAACATAGAGGGTCGGTGAAAAAGGGGAAGACCCTTAATAAGATGGATTGACACAGTAGCAGCAACAATGAACTCAAGCATAGCAACAATTCTGAGGATGGTGCAGGACTGGGCACTGTTTTCTTCTGTTGTGCATGGGGTCACTATGAGTCAGAACTGACTCAACAGCACCTAACAACAAAAACAACACCACATATATATCTGGATTATGTTTCTCTTTATGGCAGAGTGATATTCCAGTGTGTGTATGTGTGTGTATTTGGAAACCCTGATCACATAGTGGTTAAGTGCTACAACTACTAACCGAAAGCTTGGCAGCTCAAGTCCACCAGGCGCTTCTTGGAAACTCTATGGATAAGTTCTTCTCTGTCCTATAGGGTCGCTATGAGTCGGAATTGACTCGATGACAATGGGTTTGGTTTTTGGCTTTATGTACTTTTTGGCAATGTGCAATGGACATTGATGTACATTGTTTGTTCACGTCATTGCTTTCAAGTCCTGGGTCTATACCTAAGAGTGGAATTGCTGAGTCATATGGTGACTCCATGTTTAACTTCTTGAGGAACACTAAACTGTTTTCAAGAGCAGCTATAGCATGTGAATTCCCAACAGCAATGAATGAGAATTCCAATTTCTTCACATCCTCACCAACATTTGTTAATATCTGTTTTTTTTTTTTTTTGAATCTTAGCCATCCTAAAAACATCCTAGTAAGGGTAAAATAGTATTTCATTTTGATTTTAATTTGTATCTCCCTAATGTCTGCAGGGAAACCCTGGTGATGTAGTGGTTAAGTGCTACAGCTGCTAACCAAAGGGTCGGCAGTTTGAATCTGCCAGGCACTCCATGAAAACTCTATCGGGAAGTTCTGCTCTGTCCTATAGGGTCACTATGAGTCAGAATCAACTCGATGGCACTGGGTTTGGTTTTTGGAATGTCTGCAGAGGTAATACTCCGGGACTTAATCTTTAATGATTGATTTTTAGAGATGACACTGAAAGCCCAAGCAACGAAAGATAAAATAAATCAGTGGGATCTCATCAAAATTAAAAACGTCTGTATATTGAAGGAATTTATCAGCGAAGTCAAGAGACAACATAGAGGCTGAGAGAAAAAATTTGGGAATTATATATCTGACAAGAGTTTAATATACAGAATATATAAAGAACTCATACAAGTTAACATGAAAAAGACAAACAACCCAATCAAAAAATGAGCAAAGGATCTGAATAGACATTTCACCAAAGAGGATATACGAATGGCTGACAAGTAAATGAAAAGATGTTCAGTGTTTAGTGTTGTTTTAAGTTACTCATCCTCAGTGCTATGGCTGATAATTTGTATGCATCATTGGTAAAATAACCACCTAGACAGAGGACAGAATGAATGGAATGCAGCTTTAGATGATGTATCTGTTGAAGAGTGAGAAAAAATATATATTACATATTATTATTAAATGATAGCTAAAGTCACCAATCTGCATCCTCTGTCCTATGATTTCAAACATGAGTTTCAGATGTAGAGGAATGCATTAGGGGGAAAGCACTTTCTTTGTGAAAAGAAGAAAACATTGAGATTATAGTAACATTAAGAAATTAAATTAATTAAAATTAAACAAAATTAAAAATTGAATTCCGTCCTTACAACCAAAAGCATTGGGTGCCCATGGTCCATCTGCAGAACCCACCCACCTGCATTGTCTAGGGAAGAGGGGTGTGCTTTCCTCAGAGACACTCAGGGGGCAGTTCTTAGCCCCCTGCATTCTTCAGATTGTGACCCCTGTGGCAACCAGACACCGGTACCTACACCAAACACCCCTGCCACTTTAAGACTTTAGAACACAGCCTGTACCACACTCTTGATGACCAGCTTCCTGGGCACCTGAGCTGAACCCACACAAGGCAAGGGAATGGACTCATAAGCTCATATAACTGACAATAGCTCTAGCCATCTAGTGACAGGACATCAGACTTCCAAAGGCGAAATAATAAAGCTAACTCACTCAAGCAGCCCATTTGGGTATATCAAAACAAAACAAAGTCAGAAACTAGGATACACTAAGCAAACATAAAATAATCTAATACAAAAACTCACAGATGACTTAGAGACAACAGTCAGTATCAAACCACATAAAGGAACAGACCATGATCGCTTCAACAATCTCTCAAAACAGAGAATCAAAGGATCTTCTGGATGAAGGTGACTTCCTGGAATTACCAGATACGGATTCAAAAGATGAATACACGGAACTCTTCAAGACATAAGGAAGGAGATCAGGCAATACGCAGAACAAGCCAAGTAACATACAGATAAAACAGTTGAAGAAATTTAAAAGGTTCTTCAAGAGCGTAATGAAAAATGTAATAAGCCATAAGAATCCATAGAGAGACAGCAATCAGAAATTCAGAAGATTAACAATAAAATTACAGAATTAGACAACTCAATAGAAAGTCAGAGGAGCAATATTAAGAAAGTGGAAGGCAGAATTGGGGACCTTGAAGATAAAGCACTTCGCACCAACATATCTGAAGAAAAATTAGATAAAAGAATTTTTAAAAAATGAAGAAAACTTAAGAATCATGTGGGACTCTAATAAGGGAAATAACCTACGAGTGATTGGAGTACAAGGACAGAGAGGGATAACAGAAAATACAGAGAGAAATGTTGAAGATTTGTTGGCAGAAAAGTTCACTAATATTGTGAAAGATGAGACGATATCTGTCCAAGATGCTCATGGAACTCCACATTAGGTAGATTTAAAAACAAAGTCACCAAGACAAATTATAGTCAAACTTACCAAAACAAATGATAGAGAATTTTAAGAGCAGCTGGGGATGAATGAAAAGCCACCTGCAGATAAGCAAATGGGATGATTTATATAACGTTTTGAAGGGAAAAAACTGCCAGCCAAGAATCATATATCCAGCAAAACAGTCTCCCAAATATAAAGGTAAAATTAGTACATTTCCAGATAAACAGAAGTTCAGGGATTTGGTAAAAACCAGACCAAAACTACAAGAAATACTTAAGGGAGTTCTTTGGTTATAAAATAAGTAATATCAGGTATCATCTCAAGACTAGAACACTGGACAGAGCAATCAAATGTTAACCCAGACAGGGAATTCACAAAAATAAATCAAGATTAAAAACCGCTCAAAAGAGGGAAACAGCAATGTCATTATCTAAAAGAAGACCACATTAAAATAACAAAGACGGACTAAGAGATGGAGTCATAGATATTCATATGGAGAAGAAGACTAGGCGATATAAAGAATAAAAAGTTAGGTTTAAACATGGAAAAATAGGGGTAAATACTAAGGTAATCACAAAGGAGACCAACCTATTCATCAAAATAAAATACAAGAAAAAAATAGAGACTCAGCAGAAACAAAATCAACAAAAATGAATAAGGGGAAAAGTCAGTATATAAAGATAAATTACTCAGCACAAAAAATTAAGTGGGAATAAGAAATTGTCAACAACACACAAAAAAGACATCAAAATGATAGCACTAAACTCACACTTATCCATAATTACTCTGAATGTAAATGGACTAAATGTACTGATAAAGAGGCAGAGAGTAGCAGAACGGATTAAAAAAACATAATTCATCTGTATGCTGCCTACAAGACACACACCTTAGACACAGAGACACAGATAAACTAAAACTCAAAGGATGGAAAAAATATATCAGCAAACAACAATCAAAATAGAGCAGGAGTGGCAATATTAATTTCTGACAAAATAGATTTCAAAGTTAAATCCACCACAAAGGATAAGGAAGGACACTATATATTGATTAAAGGGACAAATACCAGGAGGATATAGCCATATTAAATATTTATGCACCCAATGACAGGGCTGCAAGATACATGAAACAAACGCTAACGGCATTGAAAAATGAGATAGACAGCTCCACAATTATAGTAGAAGACTTCAACACACCATTTTTGGTGAAGGATAGGACATCCAGAAATAAGCTCAATAAAGACACGGAAGATCTAAATGCCACAATCAACCAACTCAGCCTTATAAACATATACAGAACACTCCACCCAACAGCAGCCAAGTATATTTTCTTTTCCAGTGCACATGGAACATTCTCTAGAAGAGACCACATATTAGGTCATAAAACAAGCCTTAGCAGAATCCAAAACTTCGGAATATTACAAAGCATCTTCTATGACCATAAGGTCATAAAAGTAGAAATCAATAACAGAAAAAAAGGGAAAAGAAATCAAACATTGGAAACTGAACAATACCCTACTCAAAAAAGATTGGATTATAGAAGACATTAAAGATGGAATAAAGAAATTCATAGAATCCAGTTAGAATGAAAACACTTCCTATCAGAACCTTTGGGATACAGCAAAAGCAGAGCTCAGAGGTCAATTTATATCAATAAATACACACATAGAAAAAGAAGAAAGGGCCAAAATCAAAGAACTATCCCTACAATTTGAACAAATAGAAAGAGAGCAACAAAAGAAACCTTCAGGCACTAGAAGAAAGGAAATAATAAAAATTAGAGCAGAACTAAATGAAACAGAAAACAGAAAAAAAAAATTGAAAGAATTAACAAGAACAAAAGCTGCTTCTTTGAAAAAATTAACAAAATTGATAAACCATTGGCCAAACTGGCAAAAGAAAAACAGGAGAGGAAGCAAATAACCTGAATAAGAAATGAGACGGGTGATATTACAATAGACTCAACTGAAATTAAAAGATTCACATTAGATTACTATGAAAAATTGTACTCTAATAAGTTTGAAAACCTAGAAGAAATGGATGAATTCCTAGAAACACACTACCTACCTAAACTAACACAAACAGAGGTAGAACAACTAAATAGACCCAGAAGAAGAGAAGAGATTGAAATGGTAATCAAAAAATTCCCCCCAAAAAAAGTCCTGTCCCGGACTGCTTCACTGCAGAGTTCTACCAAACTTCCAGAGAAGAATTAACACCACTACTACTAAAGGTATTTCAGGGAATAGAAAAGGATGGAATACTCCCAAATCCATTTTATGAAGCCACCACATCACTGATACCAAAAGCAGGTAAAGACACTACAAGACAAGAAAATCACAGGCCTATATCCCTTATGAACTTAGATGTGAAAATCCTCAATAAAATTCTAGCCAATAGAATTCAACACATATCAAAAAATAATTCACCATGACCAAGTGAGATTCATAACAGGTATGCAGAGGTGGTTCAACATTAGAAAAACAATCAATGTAATCCATCATATAAATAAAACAAAAGACAAGAACCACACGATTTTATCAATCGATGCAGAAAAGGCATTTGACAAAGTTCAACACCCATTCATGACAAAAACTCTCAGCAAAACAGGAGTAGAAGGAGAATTTCTCAACATAATAAAAGGCATTTACACAAAGCCAGTAGCCAACATCATCCTAAATGGAGAGGGTCTGAAAGCATTCCCCTTGAGATCAGGAACCAGGCAAGGATGTCCTGTATCACCACTCTTTTTCAACATTGTGCTGGAGGTCCTAGCCAGAGCAATTAGGCTAGATAAATGAAGGGCATCCAGATTGGTAAGGAAAAAGTAAAAGTATCTCTATTTGCAGATGACATGATTTTGTACACAGAAAACCCTAAAGAATCCTCAAGAAAACTACTGAAACTAATAAAAGAGTTAAGCAGAGCATCAGGATACAAGGTAAACATACAAAAATCAGTTGGATTCCTCTACACCAACAAAAAGAACATCGAAGAGGAAATCACCAAATTAATACCATTTGTAGTAGCCACCAAGAAGATAAAATACTTAGGAATAAACCTTACCAGAGATGTAAAAGACCTATACAAAGAAAACTACAAGACACTACTTCAAGAAACCAAAAGAGACCTACATAAGTAGAAAAACATACCTTGCTCATGGATAGGAAGGCTTAACATTGTAAAAATGCCTATTCTACCAAAAGCCATCTCAAGATACAATGCAATTCCAATCCAAATTCCAATGACATTTTTTAAGAAGATGGAGAAAAAAAATCACCAACTTCATATGGGAGGGAAAGAGGCCCCAGGTAAGTAAGTAAAGCATTACTGAAAAAGAAGAATGAAGTGGGAGGCCTCACTCTACCCGATTTTAGAACCTATTATACCACCACAGTAGTGAAAACAGCCCGGTACTGGTACAACAAAATATATATAGACCAGTGGAACAGAATTGAGAATCCAGACATAAATCAATCCACATATGAAGAGCTAATATTTGATAAAGGCCCAAAGTCAGTTAAATGGGGAAAAGACAGTATTTTTAACAAATGGTGCTGGCATACTGGATAACCATCTGCAAAAAAAAAATGAAACAAGACCCATGCCTCATACCATGCAAAAAAATGAACTCGAAATGGATGAAAGACCTAAATATAAAATCTAAAACAATAAAGATCATGGAAGAAAAAAATAGGGGCAACGCTAGGAGACCTAATACATGGCATAAACAGTACACAAAACATTTACTAACAATCCAGAAGAGAAACTAGATAACTGGGAGCTCCTAAAAATCAAACACCTATGCTCATCCAAAGACTTCATCAAAAGAATAAAAAGATTACCTACAGACTGGGAAAAAACTTTTAGCTTTTAACAGTTCCGATCAGTGTCTGATCTCTAAAATCTACATGATATTGCAAAAACTCAACTACAAAAAGACAAATAACCCAATTAAAAAAATGGGCAAAGGATAAGAACAGACACTTCACTAAAGAAGACATTTAGGCCACTAACAGATACATGAAGAAATGCTCAGGCTCATTAGCCATTAGAGAAATGTAAATCAAAACTACAGTGAGATTCCATCTCACTCCAACAAGGCTGGCATTAACCCAAAAGACACAAAATAATAAATGTTGGAGAGGTTGCAGAGAAACTGGAACACTTACACAACCACTTTGGAAATTGTTTTGGCTCTTCCTTAAAAAACTAGAAATAGAACTACCATACAATCCAGCAATCCCACTCCTTGAAATGTGTCCTAGAGAGATAGGAGCCTTTACAGGAACAGATAAATGTACATCCATGTTCATTGCAGCACTGTTTACAATAGCAAAAATTTTGAGGCAACCAAGGTGCCCATCAATGGATGAGTGGATAAATTATGGTATATTCACATGATGGAATACTATGCATCAATAAAGAACAATGATGTATCCGTGAAACATTTCATAACATGGAGGAATCTTGAAGGCATTATGCTGAGTGAAAGTAGCTGCGAAAGGACAAATATCGTATGAGACCACTATTATAAGAATTCAGGAAATAGTTTAAACAGAGAAGAGTATATTCTTTGATGGTTATAAGAGAGGGGAGGGGGAGGGAGGGAGAAGGGCATTCACTAATTAGATGGTAGACAAGAACTATTTTAGGAGAAGGGAAAGACAACACACAATACAGGAGAGGTCAGCACAACTGGACTAAACCAAAAGCAAAGAAGTTTCCTGAATAAACTGAATGCATTGAAGGCTAGCATGGGAGTGGCGGGGGTTTGGAGACCGTGGTTTCAGGGGACATCTAAGTCAAGTGGCATAATAAAATCTCTTAAGAAAACATTCTGCATCCTACTTTGGAGAGTGGCATCTGAGGTCTTAAACGTCAGCAAGCGTCCATCTAAGATGCATCAATTGGTCTCAACCCACCTGGATCAAAGGAGAAGGAAGAACACCAAAGGCACAAGGTAATTATGAGCTCAAGAGACAGAAAGGGCCACGTGAACCAGAGATGACATCGGCCTGAGACCAGAAGAACTAGAGGTACCTGGCTACAGCAAACGACTGCCCTGACAGGGAACACAACAGAGAACCCCTGAGGGAGCAGGAGAGCAGTGGGATCCGGACCCCAAATTCTCACAAAAAGACCAGACTTAATGGTCTGACTGAGACAAGAATGACCCCGGGGATCATGGTCCCCAGACTGTGTGTTAGCCCAAGACATGAACCATTCCTAAAGCTAACTCTTCAGACAGGGACTGGACTAGACTATGGGATAGACAATGGTACTGGTAAAAAATGAGCTTCCTAGATCAAGTAGACACATGAGACTATGTTGACATCTCCTGCCTGAAGGGGAGATGAGAGGGTAGAGAAGGTCAGAAGCTGGCCAAATGGACACGAAAAGAAATAGAACAGGGAAAAAATGTGCTATCTCATTAGGTGGAGAGCAATTAGGAGTACACAGTGAGGTGTTTATAAATGTTTATATGAGAGTCAAACGATTTGTAAACTTTCAGTTAAAATAACCAAAATTAAAAAAAAAAAATTGAACTCCTCAGTTGCACTAGTCACATTTCAAGTGCTCAATACCCACATGTGCTCATGGCTACACGATTGGTCAGCACAAATATAGAACATTTCCATCATCACAGAATGTTCTATCAAACAGCACTATCATCGTTAATCAAATATTTCTATGTTACTCTTTCGTTCATTCAAAAACTCTATTGAGTATATGCTTTTCAAGTACAGTGTCAGGCAGGTCAGAGAGATTTAGTGTACAAATTATTGGCCTGACTTCTCTCCTAATTTTCTGTACAGCCTTAGGAGCTCTTGCTCTTAGTTTCCTTTTCTAGTAAAATGGGGGACATAGTGACAATGACTGTGTGGGGTTTCTGGGAATATATTTTATAAGAAACAAACCCAAGTTATTGTCTAACTGCTATGTGTTCAGTAAGTGTTTTAATTATACTAATAGTCATGCTTACTAGATTACATCCATAAATTTAGTTCTATGAAACAATCATTGAATTATCTTTTCTCTCATTATGTTAGAGAAGGATTTCTATTTTTATTTATGGCTTCCTAACAAGAGCAAAACAAAAACACGCAAATGAAAATGCAATGAGCCACGTACATATATATCTAGACTATACTCCTGCTTTTGCTATATATTGACTTCCCAGTGAGCTGTGTGCCCTTGGACTAGTTACTTCGCCTCAGTAATACTCAGTTTTCTTATATGTAAACTGGAGATGAAAAAGTCCTCAAGAAATAGGATCATTGTGAGGCTTAAATTAATGCTGGTTTTAAGTTCTTAAGGAAGCTGATAGCACAGTCTAAGCACAAATTTAGCTACTTGTTTCACATGTGCCAGGTACATTGCTAAATACTTTATGTCTATTTTCTTATTCTTATAACAATCCTATAGTGTGATGGTGGTGCACTGGTTAAGAGTTGGGCTGCTAACCAAAAGATTGGCAGTTTGAATCCACCAGCCACTCCTTGAAACCCTATGGGACAATTCTATTCTGTCCTACTGGGCTGCTCTGAGTTGGAATCGACTCAACAGCAACGGGTTTGGTTTTTCTGGTTTTATTGTAGATATTGTCATTAACTACATGAACAGACTGAGACTCAGATAAGCTAAGTAATTTCAATCAGGACAGAAAAGCTGGAGCCAGGGTTTAACCCAGGTTATGGCGTTATCCATTACTAGTCTACCAGTTCATAGTACTGTGGGGCTTGCCTGTTGCTATGATACTGGAAGCTATGCCACGGGAATCTCAAATACCATCAAAGTCACCCAGGTGAACAGGTTTCAGCAGAGCTTCCAGACTAAGACAAACTACGAAGAAGGACATGATGAGCTACCTCTAAAAAAATAACAAAAGGCCAGTGAAAAACCACATAAATAAACCAAAAACCAAACCAAACCCAGTGCCGTTGAGTCGATTCCAACTCATAGTGGACCTATAGGACAGAGTAGAACCGCCCCATAGAGTTTCCAAGCAGTGCCTGGCGGATTCGAACTGCTGACCCTTTGGTTAGCAGCTGTAGCACTTAACCACTACGCCACCAGGGTTTCCAAATAGTAGCAGAATATTGTCTAATATAAATTTTGCTGAAGATCATTCAAAAACAGCTGCAGCAGTATATAGACAGATATCAGAGATTCAGGCTAGTCAGAGACTGCAGCCTTCAATATGGATTGCACCTCAATATGAAGATAACAAAAATCCTCACAACTGGACCAATAAGCAACACCATGATAAACGGAGAAAAGATTGAAGTTGTCAAGGATTTCATTTTACTTGGATCCACAATCCACAGCCACAGAAGCAGCAGTCAAGAAATCAAACGATGCATTGCACTGGGTAAATAAATCTGCTGCAAAGGACCTCTTTAAAGTGTTAAAAAGTAAAGATGTCACCTTGAAGACTAAGGTGTGCCTGACCCAAGCCATGGTATTTTCAATCACATCATATGTGTGTGAAAGCTGGGACAATGAATAAGGAAGACCGAAGAAGAATTGACACCTTTGTTGGTGAAGAATATTGAATATACCACAGACTGCCAAAAGAACAAACAAATCTGTCTTGGAAGAAGTGCAACCAGAATACTCCTTAGAAGCAAGGATGGCGAGACTGTGCCTTACATACTTTGGATATGTTGTCAGGAGGGATCAGTACCTAGAGAAGGACATCATTCTTGGCAAAGCACAGGGTCAGCGGAAAAGAGGAAGACCCGTAACGAGGTGGATTGGCACAGGGGCTGCCACGATGAGCTCAAGCACAATAACGATTGTAAGGATGGCACAGGACTGGGCAGTGTTTCATTCTGTTGTACATAGGGTCACTTTGAGTCAGAACCAACTCAACGGCACCTAACAACAACATTTTTTAAATAAATTATTACATAAATTTTTTTTTTTTTATTACATAGCTGTGTAATAATGTGCTTTTTATGGTCAATGGAAGTTATTTTTTATGGAAATTCCTTCTCTCAAATTTCTTTGTGCCTCTTTACTCAAAATAACCAACAAGCAAGTGCTATATAACAAAGAGGTGATGACAACATATTTCCTTAGAAACCGTGAGCTGTCCTTTTTGGAAATGTCTAAAATGAAATGGAAGATGATAGCTGTGTACAAGGAGCTGTCCCCTGAAGTGGTACTGAAGTAATAGTGCTGAACTTTAAGAACTATAGCCAGCCAAGGCTGTGCAAACTCCCTGTGGATCTGGCATGGAATACCATTGAAGGAAATGCGTGGTAGACCACAGATTTCCAGTATGTTGTTCAGGCCTGAAGCAGCCCATTAATATTAGCATAAAGCAACGTAAGTCATTTCAGAAGGCACAGTGGGGAAGAGAGTATTTTTTAAAGCTCCTTTTCAGAAATGTGTTAAACTACAAATCTAGATACTTAAGCTATTCTGCATCAAATAACATCTGACCTATCATAAGGCAACCTCTTTAGTAACCAAATCCAAAGTCAAAGAAGCTTGACTCTTATCCATTGAAAGAAGCTAAAAGGCAGCAATGAGAGACCATTTGGAATTTTTATTTGAGGTCATTAAATTGTCATGGTGAGAAAACATAAATGGGCTTTTTGCAATTTGTAACATTTTTCCTATAGCCAGAAGACAGAATGAATCAAATTTCTGAATCTTTCCAAGCAGTGTAAAATGAGATTAAAAAATAAACAAAATCCCATGTCTTTTGTAAAGAAGTTTGATAGTGGTTACCAAATGCTGTGATGAGTCATTAATGCATATGATGATATTACCAGGATCTCACAAAAATGTGATTAGTTAGAATGCTAGGTCAAAACAAATTGCCTAGATTTTAACAAAAATTAAGGTTAACCCTGCACAGGGATTCCAAATTTTAATTTTCCATGCTGCCTTGGAAAATATGCCTTAATAACTCATATGGAAAATGAACTGCAAGCTTTAGCTGCCAATAAGCTAAATGTAAGTCTACAATGTAATGTTACACTACAATATTTGATGCAATCTTAAAAAAAGACTGTGTTAAAAGAGATAGACTCTCCAAGTCATGGGAGGCAATAATTCTAATGCATATTATGCTGGAGGGATACAATCTAGAGTTCAGGCAGCAGAAATTAAAATGATAGGAGGGTGTTGTTTTATGTGCTGTCCAGTCAGTTCTGACTCATAAGGACTCCTAGGTACAACACAGAGAAACACTAGAGAGTCCTGCGCCATCTTCACAGTCCTTGTTATGCTTGGGCCCACGTTGCAGCCACTGTGTCGATTCATCTCTTGAGGATCTTTCTCTTTTTCATTGACCATCTATTTTATCCAGCACAATGTCCTTCTCCAGAGACTGGTCTCTCCTGATAACATGTCCAAAGTACGTGAGAGGATGTCTCACCACCCTCATTTCTAAGGAGCATTCTGGCTGTACTTCTTCCAAGACAGATTTGTTTGTTTTTCTGTCAATCTATGGTATATTTGGTATTCTCCACCAGCACCATAACTCAAAGACATCAATTCCTCTTCGGCCTTCGTTATTCATTGTCCAGCTTTCCCAGGCATATGAGGTGATTGAAAATACCATGGCTTGGGTCAGGAGCACCTTAGTTCTCAAAGTGACATCTTTGCATTTTAACACTTTCAAGAAGTCTTTTGCAGCAGACTTGAACAAAGCAATTTGTCATTTCATTTCTTGACCGCTGCTTCCATGGACACTGATTGTAGAGTCAAGTAAAATGAAATCCCTGGCAACTTCAATATTTTTTCTTTTTATCATGATGTGGCTTATTGGTCCAGCTGTGAGAATTTGTATTGTCTTTATGTTGAGGTGTAATCCATACCAAAATCTGTAGTCTTTCATCTTCATCCGTAAGTGCCTTAAGTCTTCTTTGATTTCAACAAGCAAGGTTGTATCAACTGCATATTGTAGGTTTGTAAACGAGTCTTCCTCCAATCCTGGTGCCATGTTCTTCTTCATATAGTTTACCATCTAGTATTATTTGCTCAGGATACAGACTGAATAATTATGGTGAAAGGATACAACCTTGACACACACTTTTCCTGATTTTAAACCATGCAGACCCCTTGTTCCGTTCAAACCAGTGCCTCTTGGTCTATGCTATGTATAGATTCCACATGAGCACAGTTAAGTGTTTTGGAATTTCCATTCTTAACAATTATATCCATAATTTGTTATGATTCACACAGTCAAATGTCTTTGCATAGTCAATAACATACAGGTAAACATCTTTCTGGTTGTCAGCTTTCAGCCAAGATCCATCTGACATCAGTACTGAAATCCCACATTCCATCTTCTCTTTTGAATCTGCATTGAATTTCTGGCAGATTCTTTTCGATATATTGCTGTAACCACTTTTGAATGATTTTCAGTGAAATTTTACTGGCATGTGATATTAACAATATTGTTTGATAATTTCCACATTCTGTTGGTTAACCTTTCTTTGGAATGGGCACAAATACAGGTGTCTTCCAATTGGTTGGCCAGGAAGCTGTCTTCCATGTTTCTTGACATAGAAGAGTGGGCACCTCAAGTCTTGCATCCGCTTGTTGAAACATCTCTGTTGGTATTCGGTCGATTCCTGGAGCCCTGTTTTTTCACCATGCTTTCATTCCAGCTTGGACTTTTATCCTTCAGTTCTTGATCATATGCTACCTCCAGAAATGGTTGAATGTCAACCAATTCCTTTTGGTATAGTGACTCTGTGTATTCCTTCTATCTTCTTTTGATGCTTCCTGTGTCATTCAATATTTTGACAATAGAGTCCTTCAACATTACAACTCAAGGCTTGAATTTTTTCTTCAGTTCTTTCAGCTTTACAAATGCTGAGCCAGTTCTTCCCTTTTGGTTTTCTAACTCTAGGCCTTTGCACGTGTCGTTATAATAGTTTTCTGTGTCTTCTCCAGCTGCACTTTGAAATCTTCTGGTCAGCTTTCTAATGTCATCATTTCTTCCATTTGCTTTAGCTACTTTAACTTCAAGAGCAAGTTTCAGAGTCTCTTCTGATATTCATTTTGTCCTTTTCTTTCATTCCTGTATTTTTAATGATCTTTTTCTTTCTTCATGTATGATGTCATTGATGTCATCCCACAACTCATCTGGTCTTTCGTCATTAGTGTCCAATGTATCAAATCTATTCTTGAGATGGTCTCTAAATTGAGGGATATACTCAGGGTCGTACTTTTGCTCTTGTGGACTTGCTTTAATTTTCTTCAGCTTCAACCTGAACTTTCATATGAACAATTGATGATTTGTTCTGCAGTTGGCCCCTGGTTGTGTTCTGACTGATGATATTGAGCTTCTCCATCATGTCTTTTCCCAGATGTAGTCTATTTGATTCCTGTGTATTCCATCTGGTGAGGTCCACTTGTATATTTGTCTTTAATATTGTTGACAAAATGTATTTGAAGTGAAGAAATCATTGGTCTTACAAAATTGTTTCATGCAATCTCAGGTGTCATTTCTATCACCAAGGCTGTATTTTGCAACTACCGATCCTTCTTCTTTGTTTCTAACTTTCACAGTCCAATCACCAGTAATCACCAACGCATCTTGATTGCATATTTAATCAATTTCAGACTGCAGAAGTTGATAAAAATCTTCAATTTCTTCATCTTTGGCCTTAGTGGTGGGTGCATAAATTTGAATAATAATCTTATTAACTGGTCTTCCTTATAGGTCTGTGAGTCAGAACTGACTTGATGGCAACAGGTTTGGTTTTCTTGGACAGCACTGTACTCCAGGATAGATCTTGCAATGTTCTTTTTGACGATGAATGTGACACCATTCCTTCTCAGTTTGTCATTCCCAGCATAGTAGATCATATGATTGTCCAATTCAAAATGACGAATACCAGTTCATTTCAGCTCACTAATGCCTAGAATATCTATCTTTATGGATTCCACTTCATGTTTGATGACTTCCAATTTTCCTAGATTCATACTTTATACACTCCATGTTCACATTATTAATGGATGTTTGCAGCTGTTTCTTCATATTTTGAGTCGTGCCACCTCAGCAAATGAAGGTCCCAAAAACTTTACTCCATCCACGTCCTTAAGGTCATCTCTACTTTGAGGAGGCAGTTCTTCCCCAGTTATATTTTGAGTGTCTTACAACCTGAGGGGCTCATCTTCTGGCATCTTATCGGACAATATTCCACTCTTAATCATAAGGTTTTCCTTGGTCAATTTTTTTGGAAGTAGATTGCCAGATCCTTCTTCCTAGTTTGTCTTAGTCTGGAAGCTCCACTGAAACCTGTCCTCCCTGAATTACCCTGCTATTATTTGAAATACTGCTGGTATAGCTTCTAGCATCACAGCAATGTGCAAGCCACCACAGTATGACAAACTGACAGACACATGGGGGATAGAGGTAGGTACGTGCCTTTAGTGAAGTTTTGTTAGCAAGGCAAGAGAACCTGGGAAATATCTGGGTAAGAGATGTCAGAGAATAGATGAGAGGATACTTTTATTAATTCTATAAAAATAATTATAGGGATGAGAATGCCTTATTGTTTTATTGCATTCTCAAGCTGAGTGAAGCATGTTCTGGATTACTGTCTGACCCTGCTTCCTCCTCTGAAACTGTGCAGTCTATCTGAGCTTGACTTTCTTTGGGTCACAGTTTTTTTGTTTTGTTTTGTTAATCTTATATTGTGTATAATTAGTATCCTCAAATCTCCTGTGAGCTTTCTGAGGCCAGGGATCCTGGCTTGTTTAGCTCTGTATTTCCCACAGCAAGTAGGACTAACTTCAGTTGACACGCAGCAACTATTTGTTGAATGCCCTCAGCACATCGCATTTCTTCTATTAGGGTAAACAGTGTTCACAATCTGGAGGAGGCTTTCTAATCCAGTTTAGCTGTTGCTCCTGATCTTCCAAATGGGCCATCAGGATGTATTATCATTAGCAGTCTCTTAATGCCTGAATTGGAGAAACTAAGCATTTTGTATAAGGAGGGCATAGAATTCAACTGAGTTTATATACTCAAGTATCTACCTTGCAAAATTCAGCAGAGGAAATATAAAGACTTTGGGAGTAGCAAAAGCTGTATCTTAATTGGCAACACCTGCAGAGAGCAGGTGATAAATGTATGAAGAGGCTAAGGGATACCTCCAATCTTTTCCCCTTGTCATTCCCCATACACACATCCCTATTGAACAGTATACGTCTACCAGTTAGAGTCAAACCTGCTCAGGAAAAGGGAAAATATCAAAGAGAAGAAGATATTCTAATACTAACAGCACTTTCAGAAATGCAGTTGAAATTCTTAATAAAAACTGTTTCATCTCTTTCCTTTATTCCCATCACAATCTAAGTTATTGAGGGTAGAAATTCAAATGAACATATCTTACCAAAATATTTATTCAAATGGGAATGTTAGTGATTTTCAGATGCTTGCCAGCAGAGTGGAAACAGAAAGATAAACGACTTTCTCACCCTGTTTGGGAGTTATTGTTATCTTCTAGCCTGTGATGTTCCCTCATTATTGAGGGGTACAAAAATCCAGGCAGTGCATAATTTGGGAAGCAAAAGTGAAATAGTAAAACATTTTTCAAGATGCTTTCACCATTTCACCATCTTATAAAAAGAATTTAAATGCAGGAAAAGAAATATACCTCTTATTGGCTCTTCCCAGGCATTAAAATTCCAAGCACAGTCTACCGTGCCTTGCTTCTCCACAGGATGCTACCAACTGTTTGCAAACAGCAGGCTGGAATTCCAGTCCATATAACTCCTGGGGCAATGTTAGTGCTGGCTAAGTTCATTCACTACATTTTGCAGATTGTCAAACTGAGGCCCAAGGATGGGAGGCGGCCATAACTTTTCTGAGACCCATCTGACAATGGTTAGAAAATAAATGTCATCCAGTCTTCTTACCAATGGACCAAAGCACCCAAACTGTTTGCTTCCATTTTAATCAGTCAGCCAATCAAGTCTGTAATAAGAGCTTGCTTAATTATGCTCTCAGCCCTATGCTTAGCTTTTCTGAGAAGGACTAAAAGAGTGGAGTGCAGTTCTGCCCTCTAGAAAATCTGACTTAGGCACACCTGAAACAATTAGAGAACAATACAGAACAAGATGCAATTAAGTGACCAAAAAAAAAAAAAAAATGTTAAGTGGAATGATTATAAGTGGTTTGAAGGACTCAAAGGTGTGGCTCCAGCAGGGGGAGAAAGAGGTAGGGGAGGGTTCTTTCTCTCTCTGCCTCATTCTCACACTTTCCACCTCTTCCTTGCTGCATTTTTCAGGATTAACACAATGAGATGTGACTTCAGATGTGGCCACCGCTGTGTGGCTGCCAGGCCCAACACCTCCTGTTCTTTCCCCAGTCACGTTTTTAGCTGATGCTCTTGGTGCTGTCTAAAACTTCCTTCCCTTGGCCCATTTCAAACTCCCCTCATCACTGTATTCATATCTCCCCCAGGTGATTCCCTCAACAGCTCTTGAATACCAATGGTTTCTTTATCAGGTGTTCAGCAAGGTATACATTATTCTGTAATTGTGACAGGCCTGCTTTTGCTCTTTTTTTTTAACCAGTCATTGGCACCTCCAGAGGACAACTCTGTCCTTTGGTAATTACAGTTGTTTAAAAATAAATGTTTTTGTGCTCCTGAGGATTTTCTCAGGGGTATGATATGATATGTCAGAATTCTCCAATATTCTTAAGCAAGTTGCCATGATATGAAGCCCACATCCTCACTAAATAATGTGCCTATCTTGATACATATAGGAAATTCGAACATTTCAAATTATTTTTTTCTCTATAGTCTCTTCAGGGCAAGCATTAGCCAATGGCCTCCATACCATCCTCATTGTTAAAGAGTCTCTGAACTCAAAGTTCTTTCAAAATAGAGCTTTTACAAAGGGGAATTAAAAAGAGTAATTATTTAAACCTGACATTTTTCCATGCCTTTTTTTTTTTCCAAACTAATATGTCAAACTAATTCAATTCATCATGTCCATTTTTCTCCAACAGAAGAAATAGATCTGAAGTAAATGAATGTGCTCTAGATAATCTGGAAGGCAATGCAAATATCTAGGCAAATTTAGACCATTCCAGGACTATAATACAACCAGAGATATAAAATTTTAATTCAAAAAGTTAACGACTCATATATCACTTGTTATCTTCACCTGTCAACACTTCTGACAGCCTATTTTAATATTTGGTATTTTTTCATGCTTTATCTTGTAAAAAGAATTTTATCCTTTTCTCACTGTATTTTTCAACATAGAAAAAAAAACCTAAAAGAGTTTTAAATTTTAGGCAGAGAATGATAACAATGGCTTCTAGTAAGAATAAATATTTTTTTTATCCTCATAAGAAAGAACTGACTTTTCTTTGGCCATGGTGGCAAATAATCACCTGAACCAGCTGTAAATTCATCCTAACTGATGAATGGCGACTTCGTATCCATAATCATACTTCTGAAAACCAGTCAATCAGTGACAGTCCGATATTTCTAAAAATTACCCAATGAACAACAATGATTTTCAAGCAAGCATGCTTTCACAGTGAAAGGTCAACCAGTATCTAAGGACTTTTCTTCTGAAAACCTGCCTATTCCTGGACTCCACATTGCCTGAACCTCTACGCAAAATTCGACTAACCCATTTACATGGAGTCAATTCCGACTCGTAAGGACCGTACAGGGCAGAGTAGAACTGCCCCGTATGGTTTCGGAGGAGCGTCTGGTGGATTTGAACTGCCAATCTTTTGGTTAACAGCCATAACTCTTAACCACTACACAACTGCTTTCTTTGTTCGGGGAGATGGGGTCTCACAAGCACAAGCCTCCCTTGTTGATTATCGGGCAATTAATTGGTCTTTTTTTTTTTTTAAGATAAGGAATGATGGTCTGTTCTGTTGAAAAGAGTTTGATATTTCACTGATGTGTCATATTTAATGATTTATTAATTTATACCCTCAATTATTTCAAATAAAATATAAGGTAGTTCAATATTATAAAAGTCAACCAATGGCTTACAGTACAATGTGTAGAAGGTTGGTCTACAATGGGGTAATCCCATAAAATTGGACGCTTAGACTAGTTGGTGTATTCAAATAAAACAGTTCCATCAGTCACCCAAACCTCCCTCCTTCCCCTGCCCCCACCAATGGCTACTGGTATCTAAGTGTCAAACAAGTTATCACACAGTATATCACAATGGGGTTGCATGGTTTGCAAACCAGACTCTCCAAGATTAGCATCTATTTCAGAATTGGTAGATACCATATGCTTGAAACAGATTCCCAATTGTTATCCAATTTGTTCAAAACAAAATAAGAGAACAAAAGTGTTTTGTCCCTTTCATATATTTCCCTCATATATATTTTCCCTTACATATATAAAGTTATTTTTCCCTTACATATAATTTTACAGTAATTGCATTCATCATGTTGTTTAACTGTCATCATTAGGCATTTATAAATTTTTCCATCACTTATATTTGAGGTATTTGAAATCATGAAATAGTGCTTATTTTCTTAAAACTGAAAGGCATCAATGAGACTATGCACAGGACACCATGCACCACGCTGCTTAAATTAGATATTTCATATTTATCACAGGATTTCAGACAGGCTTACCATATGCATAG
Organism: Elephas maximus indicus; assembly: GCF_024166365.1. Lineage (NCBI taxonomy): Eukaryota > Metazoa > Chordata > Mammalia > Proboscidea > Elephantidae > Elephas > Elephas maximus. The sequence continues at coordinate 39,995,388 of NC_064830.1, forward strand.
TTGTGTACACCATCCTTCTGTTTATCAAAGTTATTTTTCAATGTAATTTATAGATTGTCAGTACCTTACCTAAACTTATGGTTGTAAAAGGCACAAAAATATGTTGAAGCTTTGTGTAATAAAGCGACTTATGTGCAGTGGGAACACCTGACCTCTGTAAGAATTATTACATCCAGAGTGTGTTCATTACCTATTTTATAAATGAGAATCAAGTCCCCTAGCAGACTGTGTATAGCCAGTGATAAATACCATGAGTCCCCAACATCCTTTACATCCTCTGAGCAAGTGTGCCTGCCATCTGCTGCAAACTCAGCTGCGTGGCCTTCCCATTCTCCCACCTCAAGTATCCAAGGCTCAAACTGACCTGAACTGTTTGGATTCCTATCTCAATACCTCTGTCCACACCCTGTCCCCAGATATGTACTATCCCATTGCCCATTCAACTCTGCATGCCCAAACCCTCTCCTTCCTCTCCAGTTCCATATCCAACAGGAAGGTAAAAAGTCACCTCTTCGTCTTCTGAACATACATATACTTTTCCAGTCAATGCCTTCATTTATTTATTTATTCAAAAACATTATGTTTTATCTTGCAGAGAAATATACTAGACATTTGGTAATTACCACCTGTTGCCTAGTATCATAGCGATCTGTGTACCTGTCTTATCCTCTCTTATTAAATGTTAACTTCCTTGAGTGCAAAGGAGGGGCCTTCTCAATCATACTGTGCTTAACACATGCTAGGTGGATGAGCAAGTTTGCTTTTGGTTTGATATGGTGGGGGGTGGGGGGCATAAGAAAGGTGAACCAAATAAAGAGCAAGTAATTCATTTACCAAACAAGCATCTGATCTGGTCTGGTTTATTTTGTTCACAAAATTTCTTTTGAAAAAATTTCAAAAGTTTTCTCCTGCAGTGGATAAATCCTGAGTCTCCTAAGAAACAGAAGCTGAGGAATTGTACTCACAGAGTACATGAAATAAGTTTTAAAACCTCCAGCTATTGGTAATTGTCAATCGTTTCAAAGGTCTATCAATGTGGCTCAGATGCTTCAAGAAATCTGTGTGCTTCAATACCTGTAACGACACCATGTATTTCTGAAATTATCGTGTTTATGGATCTCTCAAAAGCACTGAAGGCATCTTGCGAAGGCTTGTTAAGACAACTAACACTAACCAACGGCATGCAAGGGAGGGTATCTACACCTGTACCATTTGTCCCCTCCGTTCAGAGGACAGAGACTGGTGTTGTCTCTTCATAACCATTAAAGTTTGCAATGCATATACTAAGAATTGTAAGTTTTTTAAGAATCTGTGCACCACCTGGGGTTGCTTAAGAAAGAGAGCCATGTGCTATGGAGTGAGAAAACACACAACCTGTGTCCTCAAGGAGCTTGTATTTATAGGCTTGTCAGTCTCTTTCATTTATATGGCATTTATATTGCAAACTATGCTACGCCATCTTACATAGGTCCCTGCCATCACCCAGGCCTGTGAAGAACCAGGCTCTCTGAAGTTTGTTGTCACTCAGCTCCAGCTGGTGCATCTTCTCCAACCCCCTTCTCTGTAGAGAAATCTCCGGAGACTCTGGATTCTATTCCTTCCCCTCTCCACCTGTCTTCTTTGGGAGTTCATCTGGTTTCAGCAGCTCCTCTCTCCCCAGGATGTAAATGAGTCCCAAATCTGTTTCTCTGCTTTGCGTGTCTATCTCCCTACATTACAGGGTACTTACTGCATGCTGTTGGCAGGCAGTCATTACTCAGTGAATATTTGCTGCCTGATTGTAGGATAAGATAGAAGTGATCTTCATTCAGGTAAACGAATAAAGGACTTTTCTGAGTTAAGATGGCCTTGCCCTTCCTAAATTCAAAACTAGAGGGGAAAGGATGAATTTACTATATGCAAACTCCTTGGAGGAAAGGACTGTGTAATTTTTGTTTGGCACCTACTGTTTTATCTACTCAGCACCGACTTCTTGTTCTGGAGTTGCCCCCTGTCTCTCCATTCTACATCCACAAGGGTAGGGTGGCAGCAGCCATTGTACCATGCGACCTGTGCCAGGCCCACTGAGTGGGCATATGACCCAAACTAGGCCAAGACTTGCCACCCCTGGGATTTTTTTTTGGACTTGGAACTTAAAGGCCACTCTCTCTGTTGGACTCTAACCTGTAAAATATAAAACTCCGGCAATGTTTTCCATCATTGCACCACTAATGCAAAAATATCTGCTGAGCAACTACTATGTGCTAGACACTGTGCAGTAAAAGCAGCAGAACAAAAGTTCCTGTCCTCTAGTAGAGGAAAATGGATGATAAATGAATATACAAGTTAGTATATAGTATATGGAGAACAATTAAACAATTAAGCAGGGCAAGGGAGAAGAGAGAGGGAATATTGGAAAGGGTGCTATTTTAAGGATGGAAGTCAGGAAATACCTCACAGAAATGGCATCATTTTAGCTAAAAAATGAAAGTAAAAGAGCAGGAGTGAGACCTGCAGATATATGTGGGAAGGTTGTTGCAGGCATAGAAAACAGCAAATGCAAAGAACCTGAGGTAGGAGATTGCTTGGTATATTCAAGAGCAAGGAGGCCAGTGTGGCTTGAGCAGAGTTTGTGACAAAGAGAGAGAGTGGTAGAAAATCAGTCAAAGCCTTGAGGTGGGAAAGGTGCAGAACATGTACATCTTGAAATCATTGCAGGAGCTTTGTCCTTAACTCTGAGTAAGAGAGGAAACCACAAGAGGGCTCTGAGTAGGCGAACAGCATGACATTTCTTTATAAAGGGACCAACCTGACTGCTGTGATGGAGGTAGCAATATCTTGGATGAAAGTTGTGCTAACAAGAGGCAGAAGCAGAATGATCAGTAGGAGACTTTTTACCTTGTGGAGAAACCCTATCTACTGTGAGAGAGAAAAACAGCGACAACTTACTGAATGGTCAATCTGTGTCAAGCACTGCGCTAAGAACTGCATGATGATAATCCATTGAATCTTCTAAGCAACTCTTTGAGGTAGATGGTATTATTAATATCATTTTGCAGATGATGGTTAAGAAAAGTGTTCAAGGTCATGACGAAGCTCTCTAGAACTGAATATCCAAATCCTGGCACGTAGACTCCCAAACCAATGTTTTTAACCACTCCCCTATCCTGCTTTTCAAGGAAGAATGAAGAGGATGAGCAGAGAAAAATGAAGACTAGCAATAGTTAGAGAGAGCTCTGATAGTGTCTAAATCTCTGACACAACATTAAAATTATTATTGAGATCCATCATTCTTGATCATGGGGTCAAGTAGACACCCACTACCCTTGAAGCAAGTCCCTTCTATAACTCAAACTAATTCAAGGTAGGTTTCTGCCATTTGCAGGTGGAAGGGTCCTAACAAATATAAATCCTTGTGATGATAAGTAGGCTCCCCCTCTGTCTCCCTAGAGCAAGAAACACATTCCCTGTGCGTAGCACCAGCTCAGCGTGTTTTTAAGCAGAGGAAGCAAGAGAAAGAGATAAAGGAAGTGCTTCAAGAACAGGCATAGTCTGTGTTTGGAATAGCCTAAGAACCTAATTGAACCAACTTACAGAATTTCTCTTCATTCTTTGGGAAGTATCATCTTGCAATAAGTTTGGAAATACATTATTGGTTCAACAACAATGTTGTGTTGTTGTTAGGTGCCGAGGAGTCAATTGTGACTCATAGGTGACAGAGTAGAACTGTCCCATATTGTCTTTCAGGTTGTAATCTTTATGGAAACAGATGCCAGATGTTTCTCCTGGAGAGCCACTGGGTAGGTTCAGACCACCAACCTTTGGATTAACAGCCACGCACTTAATCATTGTGCTACCAGGGTTTCTTTCAAGGTCAACAAATTTTACTAAGAAGTCCCATGCTGTCCCTACTGTACTTGCTGCAGCCGTGCCATCCAGAAATTGCTCTTAGTAAGCTCATCTACTCTGGCTGGCCAGTGCAGACCACTGCAGGTCTGGTGGCAGGAATAATGAGATTTTCACTGACTTTTTGACCTGGATCTGCTTGAAATTATTGCAAAAAACCTAAGCTGATGCTACAACTAATTATGAAATAACAGTGTGCAGTATTTGCTTGTGCCCACATCTTTTTTTGGCTCACAGCATCCTTCTTTCAGGTGTCATCATGTCCATAGCCCACTGGACTATATAACCTCCATGAGGGCAGGAGTCTCATCAGTTTTGTTCGTCACTCAAAGTCCAGTATTTTGGATGGCCACTTATAAGCTCTTAAGACTGCAGACATTATGCAATGAACTAGGAGGCAGAACAGAAGTTCTAAAAATGATATGAGACCAATTCATTGTAATGTCCTATGAGACCATAACCATAACCCCTAAATCAGGAAACGAAGTCCCATGACATGTTTTGTTGTATATAATCAGCCTCAGCAGCTACTTTACTTCTGTTGTTGTTACATATATATATATATCACACTGATTTGCCAAATGAACTTATTACAGATGTTAGTTTAGTAACATGAATTGCACCAATCATCTGTATATTAACCCTTAATCAATGCATTTTTTTCAACACCATGAACAGAAACTGAGTATTTCCTAAGCAACAACTCTCACTTTTCTCCTCCTTCCCACCCCTGGTAACCACTAATAAACTTTGGTCTCTATGCATTTACATGTTCTTGTCTCTTTATGTAAGTGATAGGTCATATACTATTTCTTCTTTTTTGATTGACTTATTTCACTCACCGTAAAGACCTCAAGCTTCACCCATGTTGTAGCATGGATGTATCAGGACTTCACTTATTTTTTTGACTAAGTAGTATTCTATTGTATGTATGTACCACATTTTATTTATCTATTCATCTGTTGATGGGCATTTAGGTTGCTTCCACCTTTTGGCTATTGTGAATATAGTGCTGCAATGAACACTGGTGTACATGTGTCTGTTTGTGCCGCTGCTTTCAAATCCCTTGAGTATACCTTACCAGAGAAATTCTGGGGCCATATGGTAGCTCTATTTTTAATTTTGCGTAGAGTCTGGGTTCTTAAAAGCTAAGCAGCCACTTAATGTAAAACAATTGGTTTCTATTTGCCTGGAGCAACAGAGGAAGAAGAGTCAGAAATAGAAGAAAATGGATTGTGTTGCTAATCGCCTCCATGAATTACTGCCTCCTTTGCCATGAGACCAGACAAACTGTATGGTGCCCAGCTGCCATTATTGAATGATTTGGTCAAAGAGTCTAAAGAAAAATTCTGATCAAAAGGGGGAACATGTGCAATAGAATTTTAAATTCTCATGGAATCCAGACTTTCTGGAGCCATTGAAAATGGATGAACCTCCAAAACTATTGCCCTGAGATAATTTTTAACCCTGAAAACTTAAAAGAAAATATCCCGTGAAGCCTTCTTTAAATCATGCAACCGTCCAACTTAACTAGTAAAGAAGGGCTGCCATGAACACCATGCTCTTTTAAAGAACTTTCTATATGGGAACAAATTGATAACAGCAACTTGAAAGGATAGACAAGGAGCTTAGGGAGAAATGGGTTTATGTTAATGGGGGAGAAACAAATTGGAAAATGAGAATGGTTGCATAATTTGAAGAATGTAATCAGTGTCACTGCATTGTACATGTAGAAATTGTTAAATTGGTGTATGTTTTTCTGTGTATATTGTTAACAACAATAAAACAAATAAGTAAAAAGCCCAGTAGCTACTACAGTGTTTGGTATGGAGAGAGGCTGAATAAAAAAAAAAAAAAATCTTCAAACAAATAAATTTTTTTTCTGCTTACACTGAGAGATATATCAAAACTTTTGTGATATTTAAACCAAAACACAGTTATAACATAAAAAAAAAGTTATAACATAAGTGCTATTAAATTAACAGAGTGGCAAATAAATGAAGGAACAAATCTTACCCAAATAAGGTTTAATTTGACAGCTCACAGTTTATGAACCAGCAATTAAGTACAAAATTCATATAAGACAGTGTGAAGTACTAAATGCTATCAGAGGAGTAAGTAGGATGATGGGAAAAAGAATGACCAGGTGCTAACTTCAGATCGATGGTCATAGCAGGCTTCTCTGAGGAGGCAACGTTGGTTATAGCAAAGAGTGAGTAATAAGAAAAAGCAGCCACACATAGAACAAAAGGGATAGTATGGAGTCCCTGAGGGGTGCAAAAGGCCAGTATGGAGGCCCTGAGGGGTGCAAATGGTTAACACTGGGCTGCTGACCGAAAAGTTAGTGGTCCGGGTCCACCCAGAGCACGTCAAAAAAAGTCAGTCATTGAAAACCCTATGGAACACGGTTTTGCTTTGGCACACAAGGGGTTGCCATGAGTCAGAGTCGAGTCAACAGCAACTGGTTTGGGGTTTTAAGGTCTCTATGCTAAGACCTGAGAGGACACTATTACATTTGGCAACATAGATGTCACTGGTGACCCTAACTGATGTAGTCTCAGTGGAGTGTTACAGGTGGAAGTCTGTTTGGGGTAGATTAAGGAAAGGATGTGAGATAAGGAAATGGATACAACTTTAAATAAAGCTTTCAAGATACTTAACCACGAAGGGGAACAGAAAATTTAACAGTAGTTAAAGAGTGGACAAGGATCAAGGAAGGGTTTTTTATTGTTCTTTTAAAATGGTATATATGAGGACACGTTTATATATTGAAAAGAATTATCCTGTACAGAAAGAAAACTGATCATTCAAGAAAGGCAGGAGATACAAGTAGTCCGTGACTTATGATGTATTCGAGTTACTACAAACTGCACTTATGACTACCCGTTTTTTTTTACACCTATCATTAGTAATATGTACTACATACAACGTTACAGTGCATAATTTGCTGATGTTATCATTCTCAGATGCTCACTTTCTGTTGTTCAATGCTGTGATTTACAAAGATACTGAAAATAAAAGGCAGTAATAATGAAAAAAAATAAGGTATTCAGCTTATGTCAGAACTGACTTATGATGGAGTTGTGGGAATGGAACCCCATCATAGGTTAAGACTACCTGTAATTATAAGAATAAGGTTTTTTGATGAAGCAAGAGATTAGGTCTAAAGAAGAAGTGGGGAAGTAGCCTTCAATAGGAGTGGAAACAAGACATCCATAGCAACAGAAGGGAAGGCCTGTGGGTGTAAACACTGAAGGGCTGATAGTTTCACTCCTGTCCAGTTGTTTTATTTTCTTAATGAGGCAAAGACATTAATGACTTGTGAGGTGGAAAGCAAGAAAGAGTTTTCAGAAGAGTGAAAATAGAAAATCATCTTTTGAAAAGGGGCAAAGAGAACGTTTGAGAAAAGTATCATGGAATTTTAGAAAGTATTGGATATTCATTTGAGATTTGTGACCATAAATTCAAGATAAGGCTAGTTGTCTCCAGCAATGTTCTGCTGCTCAGGAAAGGTTGCAGAGTAACGAAAGAGTTAGCTTTAACTAAGATTGGTGCTTTTCCATGTGAGAGACTGTGACAGAGACTATTTGCTCTTCATCAAATCCAGGTTCTTATCTTCTTTGTGAGAATGTAGATAGACCACATTTCCCAGTCTCCATCAGGTAGGTGTGGCCATACAACTCAGTTCTGGCCCTTGAAACATGAGATGTGCCCCACTTCCAGGCCTGCACCACAAAATCTCCCACACTTGCTTCTCCATACCACTTTCCCTGTCCTGCTGGCTGGAATAGAGATGACCCTCAGGGAAACCTTGAAGATGGCTCCCAGGGCAATTATGGAAGTCAAGCATGAGAGATGGTGCAGCTTTCCATCAGCCTGGGTCCCTGAATAACTGCATGGAAGAGGGTCATGCTGCCAACGGGTAAAGCTGCCCAAGACTCTTAGCTAACAACAAAATAAATTTTTATTGGGTTTGAGCCCAATATTTTATTGTCTATTTCTTATAACAATTAAAAACAAAGAAATTGTTTCTTTATAATTTCTTATAACAATTACCTTCCCCAAAAATTATATATATATATATTTTTTTAATTAGTGATTTTTTTTTTTTTTAATTAGTGAAATTGGAGCCCTGGTGGCATAGTGGTTAAGAGCTCATGCTGCTAACCAAAAGTTTGGTAGTTCAAATCCACCAGCTGCTCCTTGGAAAACTTATGGGGCAGTTCTAATGCCTTACAGGGTCACTATGATTTAGAATCAACTCGATGGCACACAACAATAGCTAATGAAATTACCTTGGGGGAGATAAAAAGAAAAAAGTGAGGGATTTAAAGGCACTTGCAAAGAGGTGTTATAAGGACAGAGCACAGAATATAAGTTAGTTACATAAATAAATGAGAATATCCTCAGATGATTGACAAAAAGAAAACAGTAGGATTGATGGATTGTGGATCTTGATGTAGGTGAAGAATTTCTGGAGTTTAATACTAAAGTAGAAAACGTGGAAGGAGAAAATGTATTTTTCAGATAGTGGGAGGCAGAAAGTAGAGATAGTTGAGTTGCTGCATGTTTTGATGATAACTATGGGAAAGCTGTGATCATGGGAGTCCGTAGCTGATTAGGATGAAGGACTGGACCAATGGAAGTGAAAAGAGCTAGGATGGACCATCTATGTGGATGCTGAGGTTGCTAAAAGTAATCTTAGTGGAGAAAAGAAGGCAGTGAGTAGAGAACATTTAACAAAAAGCATAGACCAAGGTTAACTTTGTCTCAAGTAGATGAGGAATCAAAAGTGCGCGTGCGTGCAATACAGGGTAAGTCAGCACAACTGGACTAAATCAAAAGCTAATAAGTCTCCTGAATACAATCAAACACTTCGAGGGACAGAGAAGCACGGGTGGGGGTCTGGGGACCATGGTTTCAGGGAACATCCAGGTCAATTGGCATAAAAAACTGTACTAAGAAAACGTTCTGCATCCTACTTTGGTGAGTGGTGTCTGGGATCTTAAAAGCTAGCAAGCATCCATCTAAGATGCATCAATTGGTCTCAACCCCCCTGGAACAAAGAAGAATGAGGAACACCAAAGACAGAAGGAAAATATGAGCCCAAGAGACAGAAAAGGTCACATAAACCAGAGACTCTATCCCCCTGAGACCAGAAGAACTAGATGGTGCCTGGCTACCACCAATGACTGCCCTGGCCGGGAACACAACAGAGAATCCTTGATGGAGCAGGAGAAATGTGGGATGTGGAACTCAAATTCTGGTAAAAAGACCAGACTTGATGGTCTGACTGAGACTGGAGGGACCCAGAGAACATGGCCCCTGGACCCTCTGTTAGCCCAGAACAAAACCATTTTGGAAGCCAACTCTTCAGACAAAGCTTAGTATGGACTATGAGACATAAAACAATACTGGTGAGGAGTGTGCTTCTTAGCTCAAGTAGACACATGAGACTATGTGGCCAGCTCATGTCCAGAGGTGAGATGAGAAGGCAGAGGGGAACAGGAGCTGGTTGAGTGGACGTAGGAAATACAGGTTGGAGAGGAGGAGTGTGCTGTCACATTGTAGGGAGAGCAACTAGGGTCACATCACAATGTGTGTACAAGTTTTTGTATGAGAAACTGACTTGAATCATAAACTTTCACTTAAAGCACAATTAAAAACGAAAACAAAACAAAAAGTGTGTGTGTGATTTATAATCTAGAAAACTGATATGGCAGAAAAAGGAGCAGTGCTTTGGAAGTCAAATAAACCACAATATTTCTAAGGGCCTGGGAAAGTCAATGGCCCATTTTTAGTGAACATGGGACAGAGCAGAGTTTCGTCAACAGGGCACATCAAAAGACAAAAAGAGCTATTCAAAATCTTGTCAGGAATAGGTGGTGTGTTAGTGAGCTAGTGCTGCTATAACAGAAATACCACAAGTGGATGGCTTTAACAAGGAGAAACTTATTTCTTCACAGTAAAGTAGGCTAAAAGTCCAAATTCAGGGTGTCAGCTCCAGGGGAAGGCTTTCTCTCTCTATTGGCCTTCTCATTAATATTTCCTCAGACTAGGAGCTTCCCCACGCAGGGACCCTGGGTCTAAAGAACATGCTCTGCTCCCAGCACTGCTTTCTTGGTGATATGAGGTCCCCAACTCTCTGCTTGCATTTCTTTCCTTTTATCTCTTCTAAGATAAAAGGTGGTGCAGGCCACACCCCAGGGAAACTCCCTTTACATTGGATCAGGGATGTGACCTGAGCAAGAGTGCTACATCCCTCCCAAATCCTTTCTAACCGCAGGTAGAAGTTATGATTTATAACACATAGGAAAATCCAAAATGGAGGACAACCGCACATGGCCTAGCCAAGTTGACACATTTTTGTGGGACACAATTAAATCCATTACAGATGGATATTGGATGGATTATGTGATAAAGAAAATATAATAAAACTTTAATGGTGTAATCTACTTAATAGTTCTATGTGTCTTCATTGTGCAATTCTAGTATGTTTGAAAATTTTTATAATAAAATGTTATTTGGGGCCCTGGTGGCACAGTGGTTAAGAGCTATGGCTGCTAACCAAAAGGTCGATCATTTGAATCCACCAGGTGCTCCTTGGAAATGTTACTTAAAAAATCCAAAGTTTAGCAACTTAAAAAGACAAAGCTTTACCAGGGTAGAAAAAGAAGAGGAAGTCAAGGTAAAAGCAGCGTTCAAATAGATATGCTCCTGTCTCAAGTTCAGCGAAAGCTCAAATCATATTGAGGTGCAGTACCAAGTAGGGAAATTTCCTGAATCTACTTTAAAACAATTGGTCTTCTTAGCTGCAGTGAAAGTGGACAATAAACCCATGGGCATTTCCATCTTTGTGAACACGTAATCCTCAGTGAAAGTTCATGGCTGCGTATGAGATGGGGTGGGAAAGTCAGAGCGAATGGAAACATCTCATTACAAACTTCTTTCTATGTCAACCAGGAAACTACTGTCTCAAGAAATCATGACCCTGTCATGTCCAAGTTCAGACTTGGAAGAACAGGAAAGAAAGCAAACAAAGAACATTCATTTGACATTCCTCATTCTCATTTCTATGTTTTTGAACATTAAAATAATAATAATAACTATAAAACGAAACCAAATCCATCGTCATCTGGTTGATTCCGACTCATAGCAACCCTATAGGACAGAGTAGAACTGCCCCATAGGGTTAATAGTAACTATAAAAAAAAAAAAAAAATGCTGTAGCGTCGATTCCGACTCATAGCGACCCTATAGGCCAGAGTAGAACTGCCCCATAGAGTTTCCAAGGAGTGCCTGGTGGATTTGAACTGCCAACCCTTTGGTTAGCAGCTGTAGCACTTAACCACTACTCCACCAGGGTTTCCAATAGTAAGGTCTAATACTTGGTGAAGAGGATTAAGGTGACAGGCATTGGATTTAGTACCATCATTATCTCGTATACTTTGCACATTCAGCCTTTGAGATGCTGTTGTTAGGTGCTGTTGAGTTGGTTCCGACTAAGAGTAACCCTACGCATAATAGAAAAAAACACTGCCCAGAACTGTGCCATCCTAACAATCGTTGCTATGTTTGAACCCATTGTGGCAGCCTCTTTGTCAATCCATCTTGTTGAGGGTCTTCCTCTTTTTTGCTGACCCTCTACAGTCTTGCCATCCTCACTTCTAAGCAGCATTCTGGCTGTTCTTTTTCCAAGACAGATTTGTTCATTCTCCTGGCAGTCTATGGTATATTCAATATTCTTTGCCAACACAGTAATTCAAAAACATCAATTCTTCTTCAGTCTTCCTTATTCATTGTCCAGCTTTCCCAGGCATATGACATGAATGAAAATACCATGGCTTGTACTTTATCAGGCATGCCTTAGTCCTCCAAGTGATACCTTTGCTTTTTAACACTAAAAAGTCTTTTGCATTAGATTTGCCTAAAGCAATACATCGTTTGATTTCCCGACTGCTGCTTCCAAGGGCATTGATTGTGTGTACAAATAAAATCCTTGACAACATCAGCATTTTCCTGGTTTATCATGATGTTGCTTATTGGCCCAATCATGAGGATTTTTGTTATCTTTATGATGATCTTTATGATGAGGCTGTAGTTTTTGATCTTCATCAGTAAGTGAAGATAAGCACTATAAATTAGCCTGATTTTTAGATGACCAAATTTATGCTTTGAGAAGTTAGACAATTTGGCCAAGGTCACAGATAGGGAGAGCTGCAGAACCAGTACTGAAACCCAGTCTGCCTCCAATCAGAATCCTTGTTTTACCACTCACTGAGCAGCCTCCAGGTACCAGAAAATGTTGAACAATGGAAGTCTTTCCCTAAAGAGTTCTCAGCCAAACAGGGGAGACAAATATAGTTGCTATCATTATACTTGCGAAAGTATGTACTAATATATGTCTGTGGATTTGAATTCCCAACTACATGTGGCCTTCTGGAGTCATTAAAAGGTCAAATCCACCCACTTCTAAGCATAGCAAACCAAAAACCAGTTGGTGTGGAGTTGGCTCAGACTCACGGCAAGCCCCTGTGTGGCAGGCTGTGCTCTAAAGGGTTTTCAATGGCTGATTTTTCTGAAGTAGACCACTAGGTCTCTCTTCTGAGGCACCTCGAACCTCCAGCTTATCAGTTAGTAGCCAGCACATTAATTACTTACACTACCCAGCTCCTAGCACAGCACCTCTGGCCTACATGCCTGCTGCTTCTGGGTGATGTGCAGTCTCTTCTGGGTGATGGGCAGAAATGACAACCTATTTCTGCCCTGGTACTTTGAGCAATCTGTCCTTGATGTTTGATGATAAAGTACAAGAGATTAAGTGGCATGGCTTCTGTTTTGCACCTCCCCACCTAACTCTTCTCTTCAACTTACTCAAAAGATTGCACCTAGATATTTCCTTAGGACTTCCTCCAGGCACATGCTGAAAGACCCCTCATGCCAAACATTAACACTGCATCAAAAGGAGAGGTGCTTTTTAAGGCTCTGTCAAATGCAAAATTATCACTCACACTACAAGGACTTTACTTGCTTTTTTTTTTTTTTAGTGTAATACATTTCCACTAAATTGGTTGCCGGTGAATCAAAAAAGAGGCAAGCAGGAAAATGCCGTTTCCTTGCTTAATCATTCGATGCCCCCACTTCTCATCCCTCCATTTTGGCCTTGCTGCTAGAAACGGAAGCTCCAGGTCAAGAATTCTGTTTCCTGGAGTCCAGAGCTGAGTGAAGCCCCTTGGGAAGAATCCCAGGCCTGCCTGAGAAACAGCCCTGCAGGGAAAAGGGTGGGGGTATAGAGAGGGGGCAGGGGAAATATAGCAGAAAAGTGGGTTAGGAAGGCATCCTTAGAGTTCTCTCAGAAGCTGAAGTGCTTGGAAATTGAATGTCAAAGCCGAACCAGATTTTTCTTCCCTTAGGGCACCTTTTCTCATCTAGAGAAATATTAAGTTCATTTCAAGGCAATTCTTCTGGAATTCACAATTGATATCAGTTCAGGCAACAGCTACAAACCAAGGACAGGTCAGTCCTCCACAGGTCTTCCTGGCCACCCTCTTTCCAGGCAGCATTCCTCTCACTCTGATCTTCCCTAGCAGGACTCCACACATTCCTCAGTCCTCAAGCTCACCCCTACCTTACATCCTAGAAACCCATGATTAGCAGTTACCCCAACTAGAATGTGGGATTCTGATTACCACGAACCTGGTCTCATTCACTTTGGATCTTGAGAGTTTGGTGAGTGGGAAGTGATGGGTTTTGAAGTCAAGGAGATACAGGTTGAATTCTGGCACTTATATCCAATAGGTGAATGAGTACTTAGGTTATTTCCCCTCTGGGACTCAGTTACCTTACCAGCATGAGGAGAGATATTAATACACACTTACTGAAGTTGCTCTGATCATTAAAAGAGAAGCTAAATATAACTCACATTAATTGAAGGATTGCTTTTTGCTAGGCACCATCCTGAGTCATTGAAATGTTTTGCCTTGTTTAGTCTTTATAACAGACCATATGGTAGATCCTAGTAAAAGCTTCATCTCATAGATAAGGAAACTGAGGCTTAGAGAAGTTAAATAATGTGTCCCAGGTGCTTAGCCGGAAGACACATAATCGTCATATAATAACAATTAAAAAAAAAAACCATTGCCATCGAGTTGATTCTGACTCATAGCGACCATACAGGACAGAGTAGAACTGTCCCATAGTTTCCAAGGAGTGCCTGGTAGATTCAAAATGCCGACCTTTTGGTTAGCAGCCGTATCTCTTAACTACTACATCACAGAGTTTCCATAATAACAATAGCTATGCTTTCTTGGACATTGACTATATGCCATAGAAATGCTAAGTATTTTGCATGTATTATCGTACATACATGTGGTAGTCATGATTCTTCCCATTTTTTCAACTGAGGAAACTGGGGTTTTAGGAAGATCAAATAACTTGCAGCGGCTATTCAATTATTGTATAACAGACTAGAGATGCGACACCAGATCTATTTGAGTCTGAGCCTATGAGTGTAGCCATTACTGACTCACTAGAGAAAGCAGTTCCCCATATAACCCAATCCATCACCATCGAGCCCATTCCAACTCATAAGGACCCTATAGGACAGAGTAGAACTGCCCCATATGGTTTCCAAAGAGCAGCTGGTGGATTTGAACTCCAGACGTTTTGGTTAGCAGTCAACTGCTTAATCACTGAAGCCCCGAGGGCTCCTTAATATATTTTGTTACATCAAAGTGACACTATGGGGTGTTTTCTATTCAAACACATTAGATTTTTTATGGAAAAAATATAAGTTTCAAGTCCTGTGCACAATGGATTTGGTTTTTTAGTTTTAGTTCCTTCAGAGTTAGGGGCCTAAAGAAGAGGACAGAGGAGACAGCCAGGGAGTTCCATACTCAACATCAACTATTCAGACCTGGAAATGAAGACAGCTCTCCATCTCCTTAATTTAGGAACCAAAATCCACAAGATGCATTGTATATGAAAATTTGAAAAAGCACCCCTTTTGCAGCCTTGGCTGCAAAACAATGGTAGTAATATAAACATCCAGGAAGAGAGGGTTTATTGAGAAAAGTCTGATCCATCTACTTGATGAAACTTTGTCTCCATCAAAACAGTGATTGTGCGGACCAGGGAGAATGCTTAGAATGTTTACCATAGGGTGTTAACTGAAAAAATACAATGTAATGTGCACCCTACGCTTGCATTTATTTGAAATATAAATTCATATGAAAATTAAAACCAGAAGATACTATAAAGGAAATATTGGTGTTAAGGTTAGTAGAAGTCTGGGTGGTGTTTTTTAGTTTTAAGAATATTTAATACTTTTGACAGTAAAACATCAGAATTAAATGTTAAAATACTCTGTGTATGATGCCCCAAGAGGAACGTCAGGGAAGAACACGCAAATGACTATTCACAAATAGTTTTCCATGCCATTATTGCCCAGTCTCAAAGACACAAGGGAGTGTAACAAAGGGAACCAACACAGGCTGTAATAAGTTGCTGTATAAGCCACAGGCCATGTCCACATCCTTCTTCATATTAGATGCTTCAGTATAACAGGGTATTAGATACATTCTCCCAACAGCACATTTCAAGTGAGATACAGAATATTCAGGAAGTTCTTGCTCCAGGGACACAGATGTGAAAAGATGGGCCCATGATTTTTTTTTGTTTGTTTTTTTAATGTGATTGTTTGTAGAGCTTTATTCATAATCATCAAAAACTGGAAACAACCCAGATGTCTTTCAACTAGTAAAAGGATAAATTATAGTAACTCCATACAAAGCAATAAAAAAACAAACTACTGATTCTCTTAACAACGTGCATGCATCTTACATATGTTT
The DNA here is from genome assembly GCF_024166365.1 of Elephas maximus indicus. Lineage (NCBI taxonomy): Eukaryota > Metazoa > Chordata > Mammalia > Proboscidea > Elephantidae > Elephas > Elephas maximus. The sequence goes on from NC_064830.1 coordinate 40,011,122, forward strand.
TGGTAAGTGAAAGAAGCCAGGCTCAAAAAGATAAACATCGTATGATTCCATTTATATGAATGCATCAATGATTTGAATCAGGAGTGTGTAACTAGCCCAGTGTCCTTTGCCCTGTACCAGGAAGGCTCTATCCTGCAATGACTATACAGAGCATTTTGGGCATTCGGGAGTGCACAGTCAGTACTCTAATTCTCTGAAGTTATAGGGAATGTGTTTCATGTTTTACTTTTCTATAACGTTAGTTTTGATTGGCGAAGTGAACGGGTTGCCAGAGTCAAAGAAAAATGCCATTGGAAATGGGGAGGCATTTGGACCAGAAATTATTTCCTCGTTCAGTTTGTCCTTTTTACTGAGATCCCCTCCAGAGCTGACCCTAGGTAGGACCTGAAGAAGAAGCCTGCCTGTGCGCTCTCCAGCCTTTTTCTCTTGGATGCCTGAGAACTGCTTTCCCCATTTTCCTTTAAGCTCCCAGTCCTTTTTGCCAGTCTCCTCTACTCTCCTTCTGGCCTCACATATCTGAATGGGGAGGGCATGTCTCTGTGCACCCTCCCGGACTAACTCAGAGTTTTAGCCCTGATCACTCTGCAAAACCAAAGGCTGAGCTCCTGTGTCAGAGTGGAGGGTGGAAAAGCAGTTGGGAAAACCGTAACATTGCACAACTTCGTCAACAAACAAAATGTCACCACTCCCACCTTAACTGTCTGCACATGGCTGGCCCCCAGCACTACGGGATTACATCAGTTGGACTCCTGCCCTATGCAGAGCCCTGGGCCAGGCAGCAGTGTGATGTGTGGCAGTTTTACTCAGAGTAAAAGGAGAGCCCTGGTGGCACACTGGTTAAACTGCTCTGCTGCTAACCCAAAGGTCAGCAGTTCAAACCCACCAGCCGCCTCTCTGGATGAAGATGTGGCCGCCTGCTTCCATAAAGAGTACAGCCTTGGAAATCCTATGGGGCAATTCTACTCTGTCCTATAGGGTTGCCATGAGTCAGAATCGACTTGATGGCAATGGATTTCTATGTGATGGGGCCTATGGTCCATACTCTATGCTCCTCTCTGCCAGCCCTACGTGAAAGAGGCTGACACCAGGATTTCCCTTTCAAAACAGTAATTAAAGGTACACTCAAGGAGCCCTGACATCACAAAGCTTAAGTGCTTCGGCTGCTAACCAAAAGGTTGGTGGTTCAAACCCAGTGAGCAGCTCTGTGGGAAAAAGACCAGGAGATCTGCTCCCTTAAAGATTACAGCCTACAAAACCCTATGTGGCAGTTCTACTCTGTCTCTACTGTGGTGGCATGAGACGTAGCAGACTCAACGGCACCTAACAACAAAAATAAAGGTACACTCAGGAATCACATACATGCGCAAACACACCTACATGTGTGTGTCTGTCCAATTCCAGAAAGTCAAGCTCAGGCCTTTGAAATCTCTCGAAAATCTATGTTCACACTAACCTGGGAATCTACTTTCCTGCCCCAGCCACTCTGCTTAATAAAATAAGAGGCTGCCTCTCTCACAGCACTTTTCCTTTTATAAAAGTGCTGCCTTCCCTCCCGCCATGGTTGGAGGTCATGATCTCAGCTGCTCCCTGCAGATTGAAAAGGTTGACTCCTAGATCTATACATGAACAGCTTAATTCTGGAGAGTCTGCCTGTGTTTTAGCTTCCACGTCATCTATCCCTGACATCGTCTCATGCATGGAAGTGCAAGGAGATTTAAGGAGCTGGCATTTGTTCACAAGGCCTCCTCTAGTGGAACGGTACCTAATATGCTGCCTAACTCACTCTGCCACTGAAACCTAACTCTCCTCTCCCCAGCACTTCTGTCTTCTGAGAGAAGAGCATCACTATCAGCAAGCGGAGAGTTCTGCTCAGAACATTTAGTCCTATTGTACTAAAACGTTCATGACACCCACCGGGTTGGGTCACAACCTGTCTTTGCACTCCAAATCCCAGGCCTCAAAAAGAGCCCAAAAAATAAAAAAAAAAAAAAAACCTGGTTTTACAAGAACAAGTGACTTAAATGACCAAGAAATCTTCTAACACCACAGAGAAGACAAACCAAAAAAATACCACCCCTTCATGTTTGAAGGGAGCTGGGTTTTATGCTTCATTTGGATTTTCACATCTGCAACTTATTTGTATTCTTCAAATCTATAGTCTCTTTATTCTCTTAAAGTATTTTTTAAAAATAAACATTAAAACCAAGAAGAAAATCTTGATGAGTCCGTAGCTAGTTTTGTTTCATTTCTTGATTTCCAGTTTCACGAAAACAAGCCCCTAGAAGTGGGATTCTCCAGCAAGGCAGTCAATATTCAGGATTCTACAAGTGAAAGGAGACACACAAACTAAGTTTCCAAAATCGGAAGTCACACAAAATCAAGGTTCTCTTCAGAAATTCAGACCCTATATTCTGAAATATTATTATTTTGTTCAGTCAACAGAAAAACCTGGTGTAGGTCTACTCCGTTATACAAGAACCCCAAACACTAGCTGCCATACATACATGTGCTCACACACACACGCACACACACGCATACACTATTCCTATATCAGATAACAGAGCAAATAAAACTGAATTTTACTCTTTTTCTAATATCACCACTACACCCACACACACAAGGCTTCTGTTATTTCGACCTATATTGTTTCCATGAAAGAGATTTATTTATTTGAATATCAGTGTCCTCTGAAATTATGTTTAACCATTGAGAGTGGAGCAATTCTCTAGAAAGATGTGTATCAAAATAGCAACATTTCTGCTTATATTCTGCAGCTAAAGCTTCAGTGACATTTATGTAATACTAGACTTACTAAATATTTTAAAATCTTTTAACAATTATAGATAAAAATACACCCCATTTTATTTATTTGTTTTTAAGCTACAGAAAGGAACTACTAGTCATTATTTAATTTTACCTATTTAACTTAGATTTGGACCTCTCTCTATTTCTTGGTGGATCTGCTCATTCCTTCTTTTCACCAGGGGTACTTGTAGGTTATTAGGAGGGACCAGTCCTTGGAGAAGGACACCATGCTTGGTAGAGGGTCAGCAAAAATGATGAAGACCCTCAGTGAGATGGATTGACACAGTGGCTGCAATGATGGGCTCAAGCATAACAATAATTGTGAGGCTTGCAAAGGACCAGGTAGTGTTTTTTTCTATTATACATAGGGTCACTATGAGTCAGAACCTACTCGGCAGTACCTAATAACAACAGCTTGTAGGTTAAATAAGGCGCACCTTGTTTAGTCAGATTCCATGTTTCCAGGCAATACCAATGTCTGATAATACCTTTTCCTCCAGGTTGAAACCAGTGATAAAAATCCCATGATTCAAGAAAATCTGTAGATTAGAAAATATTCCTTGTTAAAATGGAAATCCTCTGGGTGGTGTAATACAATGGTCATAATCTGGCATTTATCTCTCAGAAGAATTGTTGTAAGACATCCTTTATTCTCTGAAAGTCATCATATGGACCAGGTAGGAAAGAGGAGTGTAATGAGAAGTCTGAGTCCATTATTTCAGGTTTGACTGCTGACAGCTTTTAAGCCCCACTGCCTTCTCTTCCCCTTACTCCCCACATGTGGGTAAGCTGATTAACAAAGACTGGGTGCTTTGACACCTACAGGAGACTCAAACCATGCAAATTCCTGCCCAAGCATGGGAACTCTCACCCAGCCTCACCCCTAGCTATGATAATAACCCAGGCCAGTCTCCTTTCCTTGCTCCCTCAAACCATTTCCAGGCTGCTTGAGAGGCTGTCCTGTTCTCCTGAGAGGCCTCAGTTATATCAGTAATAAAAATTCTCATACCTTCTCAGCATGTATGTGTGCTGTCAACAGTCTTAACATTTCAACCAAACCTTGGGAGGGGATCCATCTGCTCCTGAAGGTAACCATAACAAAGAAAAATGGAGCTGGAGGTTGGCCACTGTATAAAAGGTCTTAATATGCACGACAGCAATAGTCACTCAAGGGAAGTAAGTGCAGAAAGAGGTAGGTAGGGGGATGAAGAACATCATTGTTTTTCTTCTTTGCCTATTGGTTCAACATCCAAAGCTGCTATCCATGAGCCAGGTTAGAAAAGAAGGGTTGTCATGTAGATTGTGTGATCTATAGTAATGTTGGTGAACATATAGTTAGTATGTACCAAGTTTTAGGTGCTTCAAATATACTACCTCATTTAACAGTAATGAATTAATGTCCTGATCTTAGAGATGAGTAAACTGATGTGCAGAAAGGCTAGGTAACCTATCCATGGTTATTGTGATGGTTAATCTTGTGTGTCAACTTGGCTGGGCCATGATTCTCAGTGTTTATATGTGATTGTTACCATGATGGAATCTGCTGTCAGCAGCCGATCAGTTGAAAGGGAGTTTCCTTGGGCATGCAGACTGCATCCAAATATAAGCAGATGTTCTGGCTTTTTGCTCTCTCTGGATTCTGGAGTTGGCTCCTCTTCATCTGACCTCCAGTTCTTGGGATTTGAGCAAAATGCTCACTTGCCAAACTTGGGATTTGTAGATGTTCACAGCCTGTGAGCAAGAGCCTGCTCTCTGACCTGCCGATCTTGGCTATGTGAATCAGGAGAAGACTCTACCCTGATCCACAGACTTGGGATGTTCCAGCATCTACAACCAGGTGAGACATTTCCTTGACATAAACCTCTCTCTCTGTATATATTTATACGCCTTACTTGTTTGGCTTCTCTAGAGAACCCAGCCGAAGACAGTTATGTAGAACCCAGGCAGCCTGACTTTAGAGCCTACAGTCTTAACCACTCTGCTTCTTTGCTGCTCGTATGGTAATAGTCAACAACAGTGCCTCAATGTCTGATCTTAAAATAAGTACTGTGGTGGACATACCCTTGGGTGACTCACAATGAGTCATGCCCTTGTATAATCAGTCCACTTGAGTGTGGGTGAACATGTGAATTGTTTCCAGATGACAATGTGGTAAGTGTGATGGGATAGTCTCCTGTAATTTTGTTATGTTATATAAAATTCTGTCTTAGCAGACTAGACTGAGAGATTCTCCTGCAGGCTTTGAAGAAGTAAACTGCCCTGTTATAAGTGGACCTGTGTGAAGGCCACATGTCAGGTAACTGCAGGTGACCTCATAGCTGAGAACAGCTCTTGGCTGATACTCAGCAAGAAAATGGGAACATCAGTCCTATAACCACAAGGAACTGAATTCTGCCACCAATCACATGAGCTTGGAAGAAGACCTTGAGTTATAGGTGAGAACACAGCCCACCTGACATCTTGATTGCAGCCTTGGAAGACCCTAAGTAAAGAACCCAGCTAAGCTATGCCTAGACTCCTGACTCACAGGAACTGTAAGAAATGTATGTTGTTTTAATCTGCTAGGTTGTGGTAATTTATTGACGTTCCTTTTGTCTTGGCCAGGGCTCACTCTCTCATTACTGAAACAGCCTCCTAAAAGTTCTTTCTGTCTCTTCTAAATTTTCCTACCATAGATGTTTGGGTGCTATTAATGTATTAGACATAGAAGAATTGCATATCAAGATTTATATTAATTACATTAAATTTTTATATGCAATTCTTCTTTGTCCAATCTATCAATAGAACTCAAACATCTATAGAATGAAGCTTAAACTTCTTGGCATATTGTAAAACTCTCTCCTCAGTCTGGTCCCCAATTGCCATGTCTCCTAATCTCCTTCTACCCTCTTCATACACTGTTTATTTATCTATTCCTTCAATCAACCAACAGTTATTTACATTTTACCTAAAATGGTTTAGACACTGCATACACAAAACATAAAAGATAATAGTTCTTCCAAAATGGTCTTCTAATCTAACTGAAGAGACAAACATCTTAAATCAACTATCGCAGTTTCAGTATAAAAAGTCCATGACTTGAAGAGATCAGATGTTAAAATTGCAACTCCACCACTTACTATTTCTGAGAGTTTGGGAAAGTCAATTTTTGTTTCTGAACCTCGGCGTTCTCACATGTAAATGTTGGAAGTAACACCTATCTCATAGCATCGTTGAAAGAGATTAAACTAGCTGATATAAATAAAGTCATTAGCATAGTGCTGAATATAAAGTGAAGACCCAACACATATTAGTTAAATTTTGATATTCAGTTTGTGTTTGTCTTTATTGACATTTATGTATTGTACATAAAGTAGGGAAGGACAAGAATCACAGAAAGGGCATGGAGGAAGACTGCCCAGAGGGAGTCACCCTGAGAGTGAGTGTGGAATGATAATTTGGACTTAGACAAAAGTCGAGAGTTTTCAGGCAAAGAGGACAACATATGGGATGGCACAGAGGCTGGACAAAGCCTGCATGATGTACCACAGACACAAGTAGCTGGGCTTTCCCGAGAAAGCTGGGCTTTCCTGGGATAGACAGTTCAAAGTCTCTTTTACTTCTTTTCCTCACACTCCTTCATGGAATAAAAAGAAGAAATTTTGTTTATCTGATGCATACTATGTGCCAGACATCGTTCTAAGTGCTCTGTCTACACATAGGGATTACTGAAAACTACCCAATGAGGTGACGTACTACCACTATTTTACAGATGAGGAAATTGAAACAAAGAGGTGTTAATTATCTTGCCCAGGATCATACAACTAGTAAGTGGTAGTGTTGAGATTTAACCTAATCAGTAGGAGAGGCCTTCACCCCAGCGGGTATACATTTCCAAAGTCTACCAAAACTAACAGACACGAGTAAACATACAAACAAGGATGCAAATAGGAAAAACAGTTAATTAATTGAGTAAACAGTTAATTAGTTGGGCAAACCGAGGTAGTTAAGATTAATAATTTAAGCTCTTTAATACAAATAAGAAAACTGAAACTCAGAAAGGCTAAGTGACTTTCTTTTCATATTGAAGCCCTTAAGCGGCAGTTCTAAGGCTAGAATCTAAATCTCTTCAACATAAATGAACTTGGACTGTGTTAGCACGTATATATACATAAATGCACATGTCTGTGTGTATTTATATAGAGTCCCTGGGTAGCACTAATCGGTAACATCCTTGGCTGTTAGCCAAAGATTGGAGGTTTGGGTTCACCCAGAGGGTCCTTAGAAGAAAGGCCTGGTAATCTGCCTTCAAAAAACCATCCACTGGAAATCTTGTGGAGCATAGCTCTCCTCTGACACACACATGGTCATCATAAGTTGGAGTCAACACTATGGCTACCGTTTTAGTCTTTTCTTTTTTTTTTTTTTTTGAAGTATGTATGTTCGTACGTGTTATTATTTAGTAGAGTGAGTGATTTGCTGGGAGGGTCACTGAAACTACGTGTTTAGCATTTAAAATCAATCAAATATGAGCTTTCAGCTGAAAATAGCATTTCAAAAGAAGCCTATCATATGACTGTGAAGCAAATCCAAGTATCATCAGATGCGATATTTCTTGCTAATATCTTGCAGTCTTATTGAAAAAAAAATTAAATGAATAAAATAGAGATTACTAACGTATGTGTGAAGAAAAATGCTTATTGTGGACCACAGATAGTTAATTCAAAAGGCCGAGGTTATCACACACACACACACACACACACACACACACACACAGGTATTTCCCAGTAACAGACTCCTAAATGTATCTAGCTTTCACACATCATGTTCTCATTTTATCATTTAACTATTATGTTTTTGAGCACCTGTTATTCCTGGGCATTTGGATACAAAACAGATAATACCCCTGCCCTAGTGGAGCTGCCATTGTAGCAGAGGAAGACAAACAATACATAATAAGTATAAAAAAACTATATAAATTCCAGGGGAACAAGGAAAAATAGAGCAGAATAAGGGCGATCTGGAAGTGGGGGCTTCAGTTTTGAAAAGGGGAGTCAGGGTGGGCCTTTGGAGAAGATGATGTTTGAGGTAAGACACAAAAGCAGTGAGAGAGGCAGATATTTATGTGTCTGAGAGGAGAGCCTTCTAGGCAGAGACAACAATGAAGGCAAAGGCCCTGAGGCAGGAGACAGCCTGGCATGTTAAGAAGTGACAGAGAGGCCAGTGTGGTTGCGACAACATGAGCAACAAATCATAGGGGAAGAGCCAGGTAATGTAGGGCCCTCTACCTCACTTTGAGTGAACAGCCACTGTAGAGGTTTGAGCAGAAAACTGTCACAATCAAAACACATTTTAATTTTTTCTCTAGGTGCTATGTTGAGCAAAGACTACAGGGGACAAGAGCAGAAACAGGGAGACCTGTATAAGAATGCTGCAGGAATCCAGGATTCCTCTGGATGGAGGCACACTGTCTAGAACCTGTTGTACAGGTGAATTAAAGTGGTGATAATTGTTTTGTTCTCAGTCTCAAAAGGAAATGTACATTTCACCATTGAGCACAATGTTTCCTATAGATTGTCTAGAAACTAACAATATATTGTTAAATTCTATTGCTAATTTTCTTAGTTTTAAAAAAAATCATGAATGTGTATTGAAGTTTATAATATTCTTCTGACTCTGGAGTTACATGATTTTTGTCTTTATTTAATGTGATGCATACATTGACAGAATCTCTAATATTAAAATAATCTTGCATGCCTAAAATAAATCCACTTTGGTCAAAATACATTATGCTTCTTTCATATATTGCAGGATTTGACTTTTCAATATTTGTTTAGAATTTTTGTACTCATGTTTACAAATAGAATCTGACTATAATTTTCCTTTATCAGGCTGTTAGTTCTGGGTTTTGTTTTAGAGTTTGCTAACCTTAGGAAATGAGTGGGGGAAGTATTTTGTTTTTTCTAGTTCCTGAAAGAGAAATAATAAGATAGTAATAAAATAATAGGATGTAAACCAGGAATATTATTATTATTATTGAACTTCTAGATAAAGCCATCTGGGCTTAAAGTTTTCTTTGTGGGTAGTTATTTGACTACTGATTAAATTTCTTTAACAACTATATAACTATTCAGTTTCCAATTTCTTCTTAAGTCACTTCTGGTAAATTTCATTTTGGGTAAGTTCTTGTTAGTTGCGGTGGAGTTGATTCCAATTGATGGCAACCCCACACGCACAGAGGAGAAATGCTTCATAGGGTTTTCAAGGTTGTGACCTTTTGGAAGCCGTTTGCCAGGCCTGTCTTCCAAAACAGCTCTGGATGGGTTCGAACAACCGACCATTCAGCTAGTAGTCGCGAACTTAACCGTTTCCGCCTGCCAGGGACTCCTATTTTGTGTATAGGGTCCATTTTATGTATTTTTCACATTTGTTGGTGGAAAATTATTCATAGTATCTTTTATTATCATTCAAATTCAAATGTCTACAGCATACGTAATAATGTCCCCTTTTTTATTTCCTATATCAAGTATTTGTATCTTTTCCCTTTTCTTGATCATTCGTGCTAAAATTTGTCATTTCTCAGACCTTTCAAAGAAACAACTCTTGCGCTTGTTGCTCCTGTTGATTGAATTCTGCTGTTATCATTATTATTATCTTTCTTCTACTACAGGTATGCTTCGCTTAATATCCACAGTAAGTTCAGTGAAATAGGACGTTATGTGATTTAGACATTTTTGTGAGAACATCATATTATATACAGGAGAGACCCCTGCCGCTGCGCCAAGGGACTTTTCTAAAACTTTGGCCTAGGCTACTTCAGGTCTCGAGTGGTGGTCACCGTGTCTCTGAGAGCTGTGCCAGGCACCTGCCCACCCGCCTGGGCACAAACTTGCCCTCCAGCCAGCAGCCTCCTGGCCCTTGGGCCACCAGTCCCCTTCCCTTCCTTCCTCCCTGACTGCCTTCTCTGACTTTCCTTTGGGCTTGAAACTCTTCCAGACCGGACCACCAGGCAGCCGGAGGAGGAGCTACAGCCTCAGCCCTCGTGTCACGAGCAGGGGGAACTGACCAAGAGGCCCAGACGAAGCGGAGTTGTGGTGGCCTTAGTCGGGTATCCCCCTAGGCAGCTTCAGCAGTGTCTGTGTGGTCCTTGGCTGAGGCGAGTGCGATGAGACAGGCAGCCATAGATGGTTTCCAGGACCCCCTCTCCCTGCCGCCCCGGGACCAGGGCGACTGGGGACTCACAAAGCTAATGAGAGACAGAGCAGATCTCCCTACTTAGCAAAGTATGTCCAACACTTAGGTTCTCCCATCGGGGTAAACATATGGGAGCATTGACATACATGCGGTCCAACATTGCCCAAACTGACGTTAAGCGATGCATACCTGCATTTGGGTTTAATTGCTGTTTTTTTTTTTTTTTTTTTTTCTTACGTATTGAAATGGGCTTTTGGTTCACTTATTTTCAGCCTTTTTTTGGGTTGATATATGTATTGAAATCTATGAATTTCTCTGTTACTGCTTTAGCTATATTCTACAAATTATTATATGCAGATTTTTTATTATGGTTAAATTGATAGTAAATTATATTTCTGCTCTAATTTTCTCTTTGATTCATGGATTATTTGAAAGATGACTTTTTAGTTTCTGAATATGGAGGGGATTAAAAAATTATTAGGGAACTATCCTATATATGTCCATTATGCAGAATGTATTATATATGTTGGTGGCCTACTGGTTAAGTGCTACAGCTGCTAACCAAAGGGTGGGCAGTTCAAACCCACCAGGCGCTCCTTGAAAACTCTATGGGGCAGTTCTACTCTGTCCTATAGGGCCGCTATGAGTCGGAATCGACTGGAGGGCACTGCGTTTGGTTTTCTTTTTCCTTGCTTTTTTTTTATTATGTATGTTCTTCAAATCTTGCATAACATGGAGTATTTTTTATCTGCTTATTTTTCAGTTACTGAGACATACACTAAATTTTCCAGTATGACTATGGATTCAACAACTTCCTCTTTTACTTCTGACAATTTTTACTTTGTATATTTTAAAGCTGTTCTTTCATGTGCATACAAATGTAAAATTGTTACATCTCTGTGATGAATTAAACTTTTTTTTGTATTATGTAGCAATGCTATTTATCTCTGGTAATGTAATGTTTCTTGCCTTAAAATCGACCTTATCTGACATTAATAAAGTAACATTAGCTCTCTTTTGGAATTTGCATAGGGCATCTTTTCTCATCCTTTAACTTTAATCCTGTGTATGTATTTGTGTGTTTTATATGTGTCTCTTATAAGTATTTTACAGTTGATTCTTTAAAATCCAGTCCGTCAATCTTTGCCTTTTATTCTAGAACATTTAACCTATTGATAGTTATATACCCTGCTTGTATTCTTTTGAAGTTACCCAAGAAAATATAATTTCTTAAGTTAACCAAGCTTTAATTTACTCTAATATTTGCCTTCCTCCCAGATAGTCAAAGATCTTGGAATATTTTAACTCCACGTTCCCTCTCCTTATTTAATATATTATTTTTCTTATATATGTTAATTTTCTATATTTAACCCTGCAATACATTATTATTACTGGTCATATAGTCAATGTCCTTTTAGATTTAACTACATATTCATCCCTTTGTTTTGTCTTCTTCTACCTCAGATTTTCTACCTGAGAGTACTTCCTTCTGCCTAAATTACAAACATTAGACTTTCCTTTAGTGAGGATTGGCTGCTGGTGAACATTTTTAGTGTTTGTCTGTCTTCCGTTGTCTTCATTTTGCCCTCAATCTTGAAAGATATTTTCACTGGGCATGAATGTTAGGGTGGGAGTTATTTTCATTCAACAGCTGGAAGATAGTATTTCTTTGTTTTCTGGCCTCCATTGGCACACTTGAGAAATAAGCTGCCAATTTAACTGACACACCCTCCAGCTTTATTTAGCATTTTCCCTTTGGCTATTGGTGTGCACTATGATGAGATGTGTCATTTGGACTTGTTTTATTTATCCTGCATGGCATCTGTTAGTCTTCTTGAGTCCAAAGATTAGTGTCTTGAATAAATCTCAACCATTATCTCTTCAGGCATTGCTTCTGCTTCATTCTCTCTCACCTCCACTTCTAAACCTCCAGTGGAATACATGCTGCACCTTCTCCCGCTTCTCCATGTGTCTTTAAATCCTGCCATATTTGTGTCTTTTAAATTCTTTTCAATGCAATCTTATGCATCTATTTTATCTTTCAATTCATTTGTTTCCTCTAGCTGTTTCCAATTCTGCTAAAATTCAATCTTTGGGTTTTTAATATTATTTGTTATATTTTCCATTTCCAGAAATGTTGGTTTGTGTTTTTGAGTCTTTGTTTTATATTTTCTCTCTCTATATATATTAAAAAAAAAAAAAAATTATATATATGTATATATTTACGATTTTCTGTATCTTGCTGGTGTTTTTAAATTTTTGTTCTGTTTTCTTTAAACATGTTTCTTTAAAAATCTGTGTCTGATAATTCTGATGTTTGAAGCATTTATAGGTCTGTGTTTACTGTCTGTCATTTCTGTTGTTTCTCCCTCATAGCTCTTTATTTCTTTGGTGCTTGGTTACTTTTGTCCGTGTACTATACATTTTCCTTAAAATACTATTTGTGGTAATTATTTCAGTCACAGTACAAAGTTTTTTTTTTTTTTTTCTGTGAGAGAAATTCCATGTTTGCTTGCCAGCATTTAATATTGTCAATTTTTTTCTATTTTTGCTGTTAACATAGTTCTTAATATTGAGACACGTGCACATTATGGAGATAAAATCTATTTTGTCATAATTTATTGTTGTTTAAGATGCTCATAAGTTATATTTTTCCTGACACTTATTGAGGACCTTCAGGTCTTATAATCAGAGTGAAATTGGTCTATTTTTTTCTTGTACTGATCTTTTCTTGCTTTGGTACAAAAGTTACATAAGTCTCATAGAAGAGGTTGGGTAAATTTCTCTTAGTATGTACTTTTCTGAAATAAATTGTATAGGATAGGAACTTTTTGTACTTTTTTCTTTGCTTATTTACCATTTCTTTGCTTCCCCCCTGCCTTTTACAGGATTTCTATTAGACCAATAAAGATTTCTATATTTCATTTTTTCTCCACTGCTCTGAAGCTCTAAATTATGTTGTCTTCAGATAATCTACCCAAATTTAACTACACAGTTTTTAAAATAATTTTTCTAATCTTTTATATTTAATCTTTTCCTAATCTTCAAATAATTTGCCCAAAATTTAACAACACTTGTTTCTAGTAAAGTCTAAAGTTATTCAGTGTTTTTCTTCTTTCCAGAGGTTGTCAAGAATCTTAGCGTGCTTTAAAAATACATTAGCACTTCCATTATGTTATTGCTGTCTATATTTTTAGCTTTACTTTTTAAATACAAAAAATCTTTTGAATTTACAGCCATAATTTTCTTTTTCTTATGCTTACATTTTTTCCTCTTGTCTGTGCTCAAAGACTCATTTTCTCTGCCTTATTGTAGTGCACACTACAAGAAATCTTTTGACATTATCCTCGAAGTGGTAAACAATCTACATGTTACTGAGAAATGCCTTTACTATATCCTCACTCTGGAATGAAGATTTAGCTGAGTATAAAAGTCCAGGTTAACAATGAGTTTCCCTCATGATTTTGAATATATTATCCTGTGGTGTTCTAGACACTCTTCAGAGTGATAAGAAATCTTCTCTCGGTCTAACTACAAATCATCTATAGATAATCTGTCTTTTTCCCTCTGCTAGGTTTTCTTCTTTATATTTGATGTTTTATAATTTCACTCCTATGTGTCAAAGTTGTAAATTTGTTTTTATTTATTCTTTTTGGCATTTGGAGTATAATTTTTGATCAAGGATTCAGAATTTCTTAAATTCTGAAAATTAAGCTATTAAGTATCATGTATTGCTTCTTTCCATCATTTCCTTCTAGAATACCTAATAGACATATGATGGCACTTATCAATTTGTATGCCACTTAATGATTTTCTAGTTTTTACTTTTTTCCTCTCATTACATGATTCTGCATAAAATTTTCAGCATCATATTCAAATTACTATATATTTCTTTTGAGTCTATTCTATATTTTTGTCAATATATCTTTAATTTCAATTTTTATATATTTTAAGATTTTAATTTTCTCCTTTTACATGTTTGGAGCCCAGGTGGTGCAGTAGTTACAAGCTTGGCTACTAACCAAAATGTCTGCAGTTAGATTCTACCAGCTGCTCCTTAGAAACCCTATAGGGCAGTTCTACTCCATCCTATATGGTCGCTAAGAGTAAGAATCGATAAAATGGCAGCAGGTTTGGTTTGTTGGTTGGTTGGTTGTTTTTTTACATGTCTTGATTCAATTTATTTTTTTTTTTCATAATTTTTGTTCAGTTTTATGGGTGTTATCCATTTATTTATCTTTTTTACCTCGAATGACAATGGGTTTGTTTGGGTTTTTTTTTAACATACTTATATTAACTACTTAAAATAATATAAAGTTCATTTTATCTGAATGAATTAATAATGAAACTACTAGCTATGTTGATTATCTTTCTTAATATTTGATTTTTGTGGTCGAGAATTGTATTTGCAGCCTCTGAACAGGACTATGTTCCCTTTGGGGGTTCTAAGGGAGAATCTACTTTCTTGTCTTTTCCAGCTTCTACAGGCTGCCCATGTTCCTTGTCTGATAGCCCTGCCTCAATCACTCTGATACTGCTTCTGTTGTCACATCTTCTGCTCTGACTCTGACACTCCTGCTTCCCTCTTATACCCACAAACCCAGTGCCATCTAGTCGATTCCTATAAGGACCCTTGTATTACTTTGGGTGTACCCAGGTAATCCAGAATAGACTCCCTCTCAATAGCCTTCATTTAATCACACCTGCAAAGTCCACTTTGTCATGCAAGGGAACATATTCACAAATTCCAGGGATTAAGAAATGGAAATCTTTAGGAGGGCGTCATTATTCTGCTTATCACAGTCTGCTCTCTGGCCCACATTTGTCCTACATGCAAAATATATTCACCCAACCCAACATCCCCCAAATACTTGACCAATTACATTATCGTGTTTCTGTTTTCACTGGCATTTCCTTAATTCATACCATCTTTGTTTCATACTTTGATTATTGCAGTTAATTCCTAACTGTATATTTTTTCCCTTCAGTACTATAAAAATACAGTGTGTTTAATCCAAGAGTCCTTGAGAGTAATGGAAGAGGCCATGCCAGGTGCTGGTTACATTTTTGCTCACTCTTCCCCATAAGAAGAATTATCTGGGACTTTGCAAATGAAAATATTTGTGCGTAGAAGCTTGGAGAATCAAATGAAGTCTGGTTATGGAGAAAACTAGAGAACTGGAGTTATTTTTGTTGTTGCTGTTAGGTGCCATAGAGTCAGTTCCAACTCATAGCGACCCTATGCTCAACAGAACAAAACACTGCCTGGTCCTTTGCCATCCTCACAATTGTTCCTATGCTTGAGCCTATTGTTGCAGCTACTCTTTCAGTCCATCTTGTTGAAGGTCTTTCTCTTTTTCACTAGCCCTCTACTTTACCAAGCGTAAAGTCCTCCTCCAGAGACTGGTCCCTCCTGATAACATGTCCAAAGTATGTGAGACTAGTCTTGCCACCTCTGCTTCTAAGGAGAATTCTGGTTGTACTTCTTCCAAGACAGATTTGTTCATTCCTTTTGGCAGTCCATGGTATATTCAATATTCTTCACCAACACCACAATTCAAAGGCATCAATTCTTCTTCTGTCCTCCTTATTCATTGTCCAGTTTTGACATTTATATGAACCAATTGAAAACACCATGGCATAAGTCAGGCACACCTTCGTCCTCAGGTGACATCTTTGCTTTTTAACACTTCAGAGAGATCTCTTGCAGCCAAGCCAGAAAAGGATGAATGGCCAAATATTGGCATTGAAAGGAATTAAGAGTTAAGCGAAGCTGGAGTGGATGATGTGCAGTGGTCTCTTCAATATTGTAACCCTGAATAATGTGACACCTTTTACATCAGCTTTAGTATACCTGGCTGAACAGGGGCTAAAGAGTTATTTGGGTGCTACCAAGTGAAAAAACCCCTTTCATTTTCCTCCACAAAGCACCAAAAATCTCTACAATACACATTTGGCTTTGTTAACCTACAGCCTGCTAGAAATCATTTAGTGCTTCCCTAAAGCCTATAAGATAAAGCCAAATATATTGGTTTAATATAAAAAATGTGTCTTGTTCTACCTCTGCCTGTTTCTCTTGTTGCTACCACAACAATCAACCACACTCCTCATGTATAGCAAACTATATAAAGTTCCTTAAACACACCATGATCTTTGATTGTGTGCATATCGGCACATGCTATTACCTCAGCTTGGAATTTCTTTCCTCTCTTCTGCCCAGGAATTTCCTAGTCATCCTTCACCTCTTCCTTTTACCCTCCGTGACCCCTTCATGGAAAGTTATGTAATATCATTTGTCACATCAAGATGTATATTTTTATTAAGGTATGATTTATATTCAATAAAATGCACAGATTGTAAGTGTTCAGTTCATGAATTTTGACAATAAAATTGTGTAAGAACTATCCAAAACTACACATAGAATATTTTGAAAATTATTTTATTCCTATTTCCAGCCAATAAGTCTGTAATTAATATAATTTTTTTACCCAGCATATGTTGAGGAAGAGAATTATTTCTTAGTCATCAATGTATCTTTAATGTCCTGATGTAAGATATAATAAGTACTCAGTTACTATGTGCTAAATGCATGAGGATATTTAAAGATTTTAGAAGAGACATTATTTTCACAGAGAAAAGGAAGAGACATAAGTAGGGAGAATGATATAATAATGCATTAAAAAAATGCATAGACATGGAAATTATATAATTCCTAGTATGGGTAGAGACCATGTGTCTAACAGTGTGGATATAGACATTTGAGGTTGACCATGATGGCGTATCAAGACTCAGATTGACTCTTCCACCTTAAACAGCTGGAAATACAGATGAAATATAAGTAACACTAATTTAAAGACGTTGGATAACAGGCAATGTGGGACTGTGATCCTTGAAGGCATGCAAACAAGGCTGTCCCTACCACTGCCCAGCTTACTGGCTGGAGGCAATTTCCAGACCACAAAGGAGGTTGTTGGAACCTGAAGGGAACTCAGAAGCCTAGCTGATTCAAGGAGACACAGATTGGAGATCCAGGAACCCAAAGCAGTTAGAAGTTGCATGGTAGAATACCAGAGAAGAAGACACTGCACAGAGAGACAGGTCCAGAGATCTGCATAGGAGTTCCATTTGGATTTGGGTTGAGTAGTAATTTGCACATCTGTGAGAAGAAGGCAGGAAAGAAAATTACAGGAAACTGATATCTGTTACCATGGAATGGATTCTGACTCTTTTGACTCTACCAGAGAGAGTAGAATTGTTCTATAGGGTTTCCAAGGCTGTAATTTTTAGGGAAGCCAACTGCTGTATCTTTCTCCCACAGAGTGGCTGGTGGGTTTGAATTACCTAAGTTTCATTTAGCAGCCAAGTACTTAACCACTGAACCACTAGGGCTCCTTTTCAGGAAAGCAGTAAGACATAAAATTTTCAGAGTTCTCAAAGGACTGGGAAGAGTTAGAGTTCCCTCCAGCCAGAATCGATGGACCTGGAATATATAGGCCATTGGGTAGACTGCTCAAAAGAATATCATCTTGGTAATAAAATAAATTGACACTAGTTCTTTTTCTGCTTTAAAAAGCTTAAAAGTGAGCCTTAAAATTTCATAACTGATTCAAAATAATTTAACTGGAAAGACCAGACTTAATGGTCTGACTGAGATTGGAGGGACCCCAGGGGTCATGGTCCCCATACTCTGTTAGCCCAAAACTAAAACAATTCCCAAAACCAATTCTTCAGACAAAGATTAGACTGGACTATAAGACATAAAATGATACTGGTGAGGAATGTGTGTCTTAGCTCATAAAGACACACGAGACTATGTGGGCAGCTCCCACCTGGAGGTGCAATAAGAAGGCAGAGGGGGACAGGAGTTGGTTGAATGGACACAGAAAATACAGAGTGGAGAGAATAAGTGTGCTGTTACATTGTAGGGAGAATAACTAGGGTCACATAACAATGTGTGCATAGTTTTTGTATGAGAAACTGACTTGAATTGTAAATTTTCACTTACAGCACAATAAAATAAATAATTTAACTGAATACCAAAACTATTTAAAGGAATACAACAAAATCCAGCAACAAATAATATAAAATTCACAATATCTAGAAGTCTGTAAAAAATATGAGGCATGAAAAGAGGCAAAAATATATGACCCATATTCAGAAGAAAAATCAACAAATTGAAAAAAAAAGGACATAAAATTGACAGAGATGATAGAATTAGGAGACAGGGACATTAAGACATCTATTATAAATACTCTCCATATGTTCAAGGAAGTAAAGAAAAATATAAACATGATGAGGAGATAAACAGAGGTTAGGAAAAAAGACTCGCCCAAATTAAACTTCTAAAAAATAAAAAATGCAATGTATGAAGTGAATATTATACTAGATGAAATTAACAGAAAATTAGAAACTGTATAAGAGATTTATGAATTTGAAGATATGACAATAGAAACTATCAAAAATGAAGCAAAAAAAAATTTTTTAAAAAATAGAGAATCAATGACCTCTTGAAAAATATTAGTGAATTGAACATATGTGTAATTAGAGTTCTAGAAGGAAGGAAGAAGAGTGACACAAAAAAAGTATCTGAAGAAAAATTCCTGAATTTTATAAAAATTATAAACTCAGAGATCTAAGCAGCTCAATGGTCCTCAAGTAGAATAAACATTATATATATATCAAGACATGATATTATCAAATTTCTGAGACCCAACATAAGCAGAAAACTTTTAAATTTAGTAGAGCAAAATATGTACGGAGGAATAAAGATAACAATGAGAAAAATAAAGCCATATTTTCATCAGAAAATGTGCAGGTAGTATAATGATAGAGCATCATCTTAAAGTACTTAGAAAAAGCCATATTAAAACAAAGTTATAAAAAAAGAAAGAAAAAAGAGGCATAAAGGTTAGAAAGAAAATAAAGACTGTTTTATTTGCAGATGACATAATTGTCTATGTAGAATATCTTAAGGAATCTACAAAATTACAAGAACTAATAATTCATTTTAACAAAGTCATAGATACAAAGTCAATATAGAAGTATCAAATATATTTCTACACACTAGCAATGAAATTTAAAAAATTAAATTAAAAAAACAATACCCTTAAAATAGCATTAAAAATAGCAACAAGAATTGAACGTAACAAAAAATATACACAGAAAACACACAAAACATAGTTGAGAGAAATTAAAGACCTCAATAAATGAGCATATATACCATGTTCATGGATCACTCTTCAAAAAAGACTTTTCAGAAAATAAAAAGACAAGTCACAGATTGAAAGAAAATATTTTTAAAACATGTATCTTTTATAGAATTGTATCCAGAATATATAAAAATTCTAGCAACTCAATAATAAAAAACCAAACAACTCAATTAAGAAGAAATAAGCAAATATTTGAATAGACACTTCACCAAAGAAGACATATGAATGGTAAATAAACACTTGAAAAGAAGCTTGATGTTATTAGTTATCAGGGAAATGCAGATTAAAACTATAAAGAGTTTTATAGCCATTACACAGCCACTAAATCAGCTAAAATTTTAAAAAGCTAACAATAACAAGTGCTAGAGAAGTGAGAAACTAAAATTCTCATACATCGATGATGGGAATACAAATTATACAATCACTTTGGAAAAGAGTATAACAGTTTTTAAATATTTAAACTTTCTCTTAGCTTACGACTTAGCAGATTTACTCTTAGGTATATACGTAAGAGAAATATAAACATATGACTACACAAAGACTTATAAAATGTTCATAGCCACTTGTCTCTTAAAATTGGAAACAACCCACATATTCATCTACTGGGGAATGGATTTAAAAAAATTGTGATACATCCACAAAATTGAATATTACTTGCCAATAAAAGGAGTTCCCTTGGTGGTGTGAACGTTTAACATGCTTGGCTGCTAACTGAAAGTTTGGAGGTTCAAGTCCACCCAGAGATACCATGAAGAAAGGTGTTGTGATCTACTTCCGAAAACTCAGCCATTGAAACTCTAAGAAACACCATTCTACCCTGACACACATGGAGTTGCCATGAAACAGAATAGAATCAACAGCAACTGATTTTTTCATCAATAAAAATGAACAAACTATATACACATGCAACAACCTGCATGAATTTCAAAACATTATGCTAAGTAAAAGATGCCCAGTGCCGTCGAGTCAATTCTGATACAAAACACTATTTCTTACTGTGTGATTAAATATTTATTGAATTTTAGTAAAGTCAAAATTATGGGGAAAGGAAACATTGTGTTTGCTTGGGATCCCAGGGGTCCTTTTGACTGGGCAGGACCATAAGGGAATATTTTGGGGGTGATAAAATATTCTTTATTCCAATTTTGATATGGCTATATACATGAGCCCAGGTGGCACAATGGTTAAGAGCTTGGCTTCTAACTCAAAGGCTGGTTGTTCCATCCACTAGACACTCCTTGGAAACCCTATGAGGCAGTTCTACTCTGTTCTATAGGGTTGCTATGAGTCGGAACTGACTTGAAGGCACATAACAGCAACAACACAATAAATACATGACTATATACATTGTGAAAACTATAAAAGTTGCATACTTTAACATAGTGAATTTTATTAGATGTGAATTATATCCCCATAAAAAATTTAAAAATGAAGAGGAAAGAGGTAGGGATTGATATGGTAATGCTCAACTCTAGTCTTCAAATTCAGACAAATGGGCTTGAGCTTGGTGTGATGAACAATATCAATACAAGAATCAGTATACTTGTGTATCATAAATCAATGATGTTCCTGAGGATTACAAAGAATTTGGATGGTTTCAACACCAGTGTTTCCTTTTTTTCCTCTGGTTGTGAGAAGCCCTAGGAAATTCTTTAGGAAAAGGAGTTATAAAAATATCTTTATTCTATTTAATATAGTAAAAATCTGCTTGGTAGTGCAGAGGGATAGAAGCAGTTGGAGGTAGTAGGTTGCTAATGAGTTAATGGATTCCTTTAAAGATGATGTAAGTTGGCTAAATTTTACATCTGACACTCAAATCCAACAAGAACAGAAGGAAAATGCATCTACAAATACAATACATATCCCATGGCCTCATAGCCTGGAACAAAAATTAATATGGAAAACTTCATTCCTGTGCATTACCCTTAAGAGAATCTGCCTACTCGATTACGAGCCCACGAGACAGAAAGGGCCACATGAACCAGCAACTACATCATCCTGAGACCAGAAGACTAGATGGTGCCCGGCTATAACCGATGACTGCCCTGACAGGGAACATAACAGAGAACCCCTGAGGGAGCAGAAGAGCAGTGGGATGCAGACCTCAAATTCTAATGAGACCAGACTTAATGGTCTGACTGAGACTAGAAGGACCCCAGTGGTCATGGCCCCCAGACCTTCTGTTGACCCAGGACAGGAACCATTCCCAAAGCCAACTCTTCAGACATGGATTGGACTGGACAATGTGTTGGAGAGGGATGCTGGTGAGGAGTGAGCTTCTTGGATCAGGTGGACACTTGAGGCTATGTTGGCATCTCCTGTGTGGAGGGGAGATGGGAGGGTGGAGGGGGTTAGAAGCTGGTGAAATGGACACGAAAAGAGAGAGTGTAGGGAGAGAGCAGACTGTCTCATTAGAGGGAGAGTAATTGGGAGTGCGTAGCAAGGTGTATATGGGTTTTTGTGTGAGAGACTGACTTGATTTGCAAACTTTCACTTAAAGCACAATAAAAATTATTTTTTTTAAAAAAAGAGAATCTGCCTACTATAAGCTAATGGGGGTTCTAATCATGCCAGATCAGACGCAAGCACAATTTGCAGGTGTGCAGCTTCTCTCTTGAAAGAAGTTGTTAAACCATGAAGGGCATGTCAGAATCACTCTCATGCTTTTCAGAACACTCGGGCATTCACCAGGAAGAAAGCAGCACGTGCATCTCATACCAGTTCAACCTAGTGCACAATTTCATTAAATATTCAGCATTATGAGGAACTCATTGTTTTACATATAGGATTTGATTCCCTTCGGGACTGAAGTGGTGTGAAATCCTTGTTATACAGCACCTTTGGGGATTGGAGGGCTCTGGCTAATTCTTGTTGACACAGAAGTGCTGTGCAAATGACACATGGATCAGCAACTGTCAAGAAATTAGATTACATTCAACAGTGAATCTTTATAAGAATTTTATCCAAAAACCTAGTAAATGACTGGGGAAAATTATTTGCTGCATATATAATAGACACAGAGTTAAAATCCTTAATATAGCATGATTCAACTATGAACAAATGATAGGCAGAAAGATAGTCCCAGAACTGATGAATATGTATAAAATGATATTCCACCTCACTGTTAATCTAGTAAATGCAAATTAAAATAAAAATTAAATGTTATTTTTAATCTAAAAAATTGACCCAGAAGTGAAGTTGAGGTTGAAAATGACGAGTGTTACCAATAGTGGGGAAACAGTGGGTAAAGATAAAAATTAGCGCCACCTTTGTGGAAGACATTTCGGCTGCATCTATCAAAATTTTAAAGTGCATTGGCTTGTGTCCATCTATTCTTCTTTCACAAATTGGTTCTGCATAAATGCTGATTATATATGCAATGATATTTATTACAGTAATAATTCGAAAAAGGAAATTGTTGGAAGCCACTTAAATACTCATTGATAGCCAAGTGGAAATTTAATTTATGCTACACCCACACTACAGAATGTTTTGATGGTTTGTAAAAATTAATTAATAAATTTATATGTCGGGCCAATTGAATGAGGCCCAGTATATATTTTTAAGTGGAAAGGTTAAAACATAATCCCAGTTTCTAAATTCCAACTCCATGGTATTCTGCTGACTATTTTATAGTGGTCATATTTACTTTTATATTGTCTTAAAAAATATGAAAAGAAAAATGACATGATTTGAGTAAAAGATTATTTTTTTGTTTTTCTCTTTATTCCTCCTTTCCTTTGTTACTTAGTCCTTTTCTCTCTCCTTCTTTCCCTCTCTTCCTTCAATGTCTATTGGAGAAGTTTCCATGAATCAGTTATTGTCCTAGGTACTGAGGATATAAATATGAAGTAGATAATTAGAAGATATAGAAACAGATTATTACCGTAGATGATGATTGTGCCATAGTAGAGCTATGGCCAAAGCTTGATATGAGCTCAGAGAAATGAGTGCTTGAATTTAACTGAGGAGGACAGGGGAAGGATCAGACAGAAGGCCACAAACACGTGAAAGGTAAGTAGGAGTTTTCAGAACAGATTAGACTAAGTGTTTCAGAGGGAGCCAGATTTTACTATCAAACAGTCAAGCACCCTGATTCTATTTGAGTAGAGGAGAAAGAGAAAGAAAACAATTGTCTATAAAATCAGATGAATACTATCAGAATTACCCAGAGTGCTAAAAATCTGACCACAGTTTGCATACACATGAATTCTTTAAATTCTCAATTTCCCACAGTGAAAGTCTTAAGAGTCTAGAATGTTTTCTTTTCCCTCAGGGTAATTGGAGATGCCTCTGGTTGTGTTTTGTTCTATATCTGTTTGTGAAGGTTTTCAAAACACTTACAAAAATTACAAGGCATCACGAACCCACAGGTTGGCACAGCTCAGTAATGTGGCTGTCGTATATTGAGTGTCTTAAATCCATGCTAGTCACAGTAACTGCATGATCCCATGAGAAAAGCAGAAGCATTCTGGGAGGAAGGTATTATTGCCCCTACTCAAATAAGAAAAGGAGAAGCGACATTAAGTAATTTGTGCAAGGCCCGCTCCACCATAGTTGTTTGTTTTTAGGAAAAAGGCAGTGTTTTTTGTTTGTTTTTTTCTGATTGTAAAGACAGGGACCATGTCCAAGATGTCCAAAAGCACAAAGGAGAAAAACAATTTTTATCAAATAAATTAATAAAATGTCATAGCAATAATTACCATTTCTTCAGTGAAGCCTAAATTTGTGTTACAATGGTTCTAAGCTCATTTCCTGCTCAGACATAGGTGCAGTCTTCATGTTAAAAAGGAGTTTATAAAAATGAGTTTTAGAGGCAAGTAGTGATAATAGTATGAGAATCGAATTTTTTTTTTTAACTTTAAAAAAGAAAGGAAGTACTAATTAGCCCCACTCTTTTCCATAAGCTTTTTAAATATCCCTTTTGGCATTTACCATATTCAACTTTAAATTATACTCACTTTTGTAATGAATGTTTCTTGTCAGCAAGATCTGTTTAATTATCTCTCTAACTCCATAGTGCTTAGCATCAAGCCTTACTTGATGTACAATAAGAATTTGTAGAATGAATTTATGGAAGATTAAATATCACTGAATTAAACAAATTAGACTTTCACACTAAATGTGTGTGAGGCAGGCTTTGAGGAGCTCAAAAATGCTTGTTGAATTTTGAAGAGAATTATGTTTTCACATAATAAAAATAAACATGATATTCATCTTGAATATTGAATTTTGTCTACATCAAAATGACATGGGAAAACCTAGAGGCAATACAAGAACATAGACAGGGAATTGTGTCAAAGAAAGTAAAAAGAGTTGGAAAGTATCTGATGTCTAAAGGGGTGGGGCAGAAAACTGAGAAACTATCTTGAACAAATCTTTTCAGGTCTAAGTGTTTATTTATTTTGTTTTAAAATATAAAAAACCATACATCCACGTGTTTTAGGAGATGGAAGTCCCCACCTTTCATTTTATAAAGCTCAATGCGTTTGCAAGATCTCATGTGTGATGAGGGAAGAACTAATGTGGAAGGCCAAAGAGGTAAAGAATATATGAGTCAAGTTTTACCTTGCCAGATTTTGAGACTGGCTGACAATCTAAGAACAGTAGCTATAGAAACGAGTTGAAGAAATAGAATCCTGGATCTACTTATACTTCTCCCCTGCCAGATGGGGCCCCTGTCTGGAAATGGAAGGTGGAAGATGGACCAGTAGTAGAACTGGCATTTTGAATGATGTGCCTGTAGGTCACTGGATCACAATCTGCTCAAGAATATGATGCCAGAAAGACGTCAAGGCCATTTGACATCCCAATAACTTCCTTGGTAACATATGCGATCAGTTCACAAATCCGGCCCCAGCACAGTTGGCCCAAGTTGTAGGAATGGGTGGGGACTGTTGGCATTACCAAGAAGACAAGCGGAGAAGCCCAGGATTAAGCTGTTTCCTCAGCCACCAAAGAGAGAGAGACGCGCCTGAAGTTGTAGCCCTTCCCAAGATGGTCTAGCTTCATTACTTATTAAAGACTCCTAGTCGGACTACATAGTAAGGATAATTCCAACTGCACAGATTGTGAGTTCATTATTTTACAGCTGTCTCTATCCCACCAGATAGGAAACTCCTTGAAGGCAGAAAATGATTTATTTTTGTCTCCCTTATACTGCTTAGCAAGACACATAACGAAGGTGACTATGTTGTAGATACCATTTGGACAAAAGAATATGTGTGAATAGACTTTATAAACAATGATATGCTATTTAAATGCTTTTGTTTGTTTAGAAAGAAATGGAAGCAAAAGTAAAAAATGTCATTTTTTTTTAATTCATGTAGTAAACCTTTTAGTAAATACAGATTTTCAAAATAAATGATACACAACAAAACTTAAAATTCTTAGCAAAAACTATTCAGTCTACCTACATGAATGAATAAAAATGACAAATGTTATTGGTGTAGGCCAGCTGGTGCCCTCCTAAAAATATTCAAGGCTTTATGAATTTGTGTGTCTTCTTTGCACAGGGGCCGTGCTAATCTTCTCGGTATCAAGCACAAAATGCAGGTTTTCATTAAAAAAAAAAAGAAGAAAAGAAATTTCAGGTATCAATGTCGTATTCTGGAAAATAAAAGAATTTTACACTCCGTAAAGATTCTTAACACCATCGTGTTTCTCTGAGGACTTTCTTTTATCTTCGTTTTTTAAATAAAAAATAGATGAGTGTGCGTTAGTGCACTTGAGTCTTCTTCGAATGTATCTAGAATACAAGTGCAGTCATCAGGCAATCATGAAAATGTGAAATGAAAAAGCCAATAGTACACTGTTATTCTTATGGATGAATCCCAAGGTGTGGGGGAGACTCACAGTGCACTTCATAAGCATATGATTAAAAGGGTCTCACTTGCCGTTGTGGAAACGCAAGTCCTTGAGAGCAATTCAGGTCCCAAGGAGCAGAAATGCTAAAACAGCCAAGGTACCACTGGGCAGCACTTACACTTACTTCTGATAGAAAGCTTATAAGAAGTTGGAGCATATCAGAACATATCTAGAATTGAGTGGCTTCCTAGCTAGTACAAGGCAACACCCACTAGGCAATGGGAATACCAGAGATGCCCCTGTCCCCAGGCTGTTGTCGTTAGGTGCTGTTGAGTCATTTCTGACCGCCTCATCCTCCCAATCATTGTTATGATTGAGCCCATTGTTGCAGCCACTGTGTCAACTGTGTCAATCCACCTCATGGAGGGTTTTCCTCTTTTTCTCATGATGTCCTTCTTCAGGGACTGGCCCTTCCAGATAACGTGTTCAGAGTACATGCGAGAAGTCTCACCGTCCTTACTTCTAAGGAGCATTCTTGCTGTACTTCATCCGAGACAGATTCGTTCATTCTTCTGACAGTCCATAGTATATTTAGTATTCTTTATCAGAATTCAAAGGTATCAATTCTTTGTTGGTCTTCCTTATTCATTGTCCAGCTTTCCCAGGCACATGAGGTGATTAAAAATACTATGGCTTGGTCAGGTGCTCCTTAATCCTTAAAGTGACATATTTGCTTTTTAACACCTTAAAGAGGTCTATTGGAGCAGATTTGCCCAATGTAATATGTTGTTTGAGTTCCTGACTGCTGCTTTCATGGGTGTAGATTGTGGATCCAAGTAAAATGAAATCCTTGGCAGCTTCAATATTTTCTGTTTATCATGATGTTGCTTTTTAGTTTAGTTTTAAGGGTTTTTGTTTTCTGCATGTTAAGGTATAATCCATAATGAAGGCTGTATTCTCTACCCATCAAAATAAACTCACAAGGCAGCTAAGGAGAAAAGAGTAAGCCTAGGGAACCATACCAGAAGCCCAGACAGGAAAGGAATCAGGACTGTACTGGTAGCTTACAAGTAGGAGATGGAGTCAACTGACAAGGCTCTAGAGGTTTCTCTGGGCTATTGGTTACAAAGAAAAGGCAAAGGCTGAGAAGAGGGGAATTTGAAAAGAGCAAAGGATGGGAAAGAGACATTGGTAAGATAGGAAAAAGATACAAGGATTTAATGAGTATTTCTCAGGGTTAGGCTTTGTTGGCATGGGTTAAAAATCTAGGAAATTAAGAGCAAGAAGAGTTCCAGAATGAAACAAGGAAGTCAAAGGAAACTTTGATTTAAAAAGATGAAAAGCAAAAACAAAACAGTAACAGTAACAAAAACACCTGGAGGTACTGAAAGAAAGAGAGAAAGAGAGACAGGGAGAACCACTTGGAAAGTTCAAGAAAGGTGGGGGGAAGGCAGGCAAGAAGAGGAGGAAACAAGCCGTAGATGCTGTATGCAAATTTTCTGAGATGTAAGTGAGGTTGACGTGGACTCCTCCAGAAGCTGAGAAAGAAAGTGTCAGGACTCAGAAAAGTGGAATAGAATTTGCCAGGCCGTCACTGTGGACTTAAAAGTAAGCATGTGAATATATATACAACACTAGTAACAATAATTTAAAAATACCTTTATGATAATAATCCAAAAACCAAACCCAGTGCTGTCAAGTCAATTCCGACTCATAGCGACCCTATAGGACAGAGTAGAACTGCCCCATAGAGTTTCCAAGGAGCGGCTGGAGGATTCGAACTGCCAACCCTTTGGTTGGCAGCCGTAGAACTTAACCACTATGCCACCAGGGTTTCCATAATAATAATAACTAGCCTTTATTGAATTATGCCTATATGTCTGTCACTGCAAAAAATGCTTTCCATGAATTTTATCTCATTTAATCCTCACCATAAGCCTAGGAGATGGGTGCCACTCTTATTTCCATTGTTTAGATGAATAAACTAAGGCTAAGGGAAGTTAAGTAACTTCCCCGTGATCACATATCTATTGAACCAGAATTTAGCTTTGGATTATCAATCACCAACTCAGTTACTTTATGGCATGAGGTAGCTTTTGACCTGAGATCGAACAGTGGGAGTTATCTAGAATGGATGAAGCATCCTTGGTGGATGAAAGAGTTTGAAGACCTGGAGAAATTTAAAACATTTGCAATAACTCACATCAAGCTTCCCTAAGAGAATCATTGTAAGATATCCAAATTCACCTGATCTTCCCACTTCCATTATTACCATCTAAGCCACCATTGTCTTTTTCCTGGATTATTGCAGTAGCTTCCTCCCTCACCCTCATCTGCTCTATCTTATCTCAGCAGCCTGAGTGAGTCTTTTAAAATGAAAATCAGATTATGTCACTCTTTGTCTAAAAGCCCTTCATGATATCAGTCACAGTAAAAGCTCAAGCTCTTATAATGGTCGACAAGACCTACATGATCTAGCCAGCTACCTGGCCTCACTACCAATCTCATTCCCCCTTCCTTGCTATCCTGCAGCTACATTGGCCTCCCTGGCATTCCCAGGCCTTTTTTACTTGCTGGTCCTTTTGCCAGGAATATTTTTCCTCAAGATATTCATAAGAATTTTCCCATCACTTCCTTCAGGTTATTGCTCAAGAGTTATAAGTGAGATCTTTCTTGATCACTCAAAATCAAATGGCACCCCTTCCCAGCACTCCTCTACCCCCTACCCCCTATATTATTTTTCTCTAGAACACTTACCACTCTGTGACCTTCTAATTATTTGTTATGTGTCCCTAGTCCTGGGATATGAGCTGCATGAGAGCTTATCCCACCCCACCCCCGACACTGCTGTCTCTCCAATGCCTATAGCAATACCTAACATGGGTTCAACAAATATTTATTTAATGAATCAATGCAAAATGCATTCCCCTTTAATGTTAGCATATCCTTGGTGATTTATTATGAATAATAGTCTAGATAACGACTGTGAGAGAAGGAAACAGGACCTCTGGTGGGAAAAGCAGAGAAGAGGATTCTAAGTTAGGAAACCAAAGGACAGCAACAGATGCAGCAGGTCGATAAGCAACAAAGATGCTAAAATCATTTTATTCTATTATGTGAAGCTGGGAGTATAACTCTCAGAAACAATGAACAACACTCTTTGGGGCCTGTTCCTTCTGCTATTGTTGTACGGAAGCCTAGGGACACACTTTCCGAGAAAATCCTTCTAACCCATCACTGTCCAATCAATTGCAGCTCTTGAGAAGGAGGAGGTGATGAGCAACTTGAACAGCTCTGAATGAGAGGTCATCCTATTAGACTGCCAAGCGCTTGCAAAAAGCCGATGGCCATAGCACAGGCACTTATATTAATGAATCTCATCATTTTCAGGGGGTGGGGAGACACACAATTTAAAATTACTGCATTGCTTCTGAGAATTTAGTCATTCATGTCAAATCTCCCTGAGTAAATCACATCAGCACACACTGTCTGATCCAAGTTTTCCCAAAAGTACTTCTGACAACTTGGAGGTGATTTTAAGGTCAACTATAACAAGGTTAAATATGTCTGCTGTTGAAGTCCAATTTAAATCCATCAAAAATAGCATTTTTTCAAGAATACCAGGTGTGCTTTTTATGGGTTGCATGTTTTTTTTATTTTACTAGAAGGCCCTGCTATTTCAGGTGTATTTCATTTTAGAGGTGTTGATTGTTTGCACATGCTCAGGAAGAGACACCAGACAAAGTTTTTAGAAATTCTTAAAGTTTTAAAAAGTGGGAATCAAGAACTCAAAGCAACGTAAGGGCACAGAGTTTAATAAAGTCAAGATCTGGCCTCACGTACTGTTAAGAAAATGGATTCTGCTTAAGGCAGACATACTTTACTAATTAAGATCAATTGTTTGCTTCAAATGGACTTTCGGGTAAAGTTTTGGCTTGAAGTTTCAGTTTTGAAGATTATCTCAGGGTAACAGTTTCGGGTGTACAGCACCTCGAAAGGTTAGATGAGAAGCTTAGGGGGCAGTGAGTTTATGTCAAAGGTGGTGGAATAAGTTGGAAAAGGATAGTGAGAACCGTTACACAACTTGGACAATGTAAACGATGCCACCAAATTGTACATGTTGAATTTATTGAAATGATGTATCGTTTGTTGTGTATATTTTCCACCTATTAATAATAATAATAAATTTTTAAAAAATGAACTTTGGCTCAAAAGTTTGAAAACCTGTTGTGCCATGTTATCTTGGGCAAATCATCTACTCTCTCTAACCTTCCATTTCTTCATCTGTGAAAATGCAAAGTGACTACTCACTTAATGAAGCAGTTGTGAGTAGTAAATGAGATAGAATTTATAAGGCGTAGGCCTGACAACAGTAAGCACTCAGTGGATGATAATATCCATTACCTGTTCCTTCTGCTCCTACACATTTCCCCAGTCATGAACAAAATGATGGTAACTGGACCCAAACATTAAACATTTGAAAGTCAGCCACACGGTGAGACAAGACATCAGGCCTTTGCTTCCTAGTTTGGTTATTTACTCACAGAAGAAGTCAGTTGAGTGAACTCTTCTGATATTACAAAGATCTTGCTTCACAGTCATGTTTTACAAAGTATCCTTTGGCTACCCCGAACATTTAAGAAATTTATACCCAAAGCTGCTCCAATGGTGACTCTTCTTCAGAAGCAAGCAGCCACGGACCACTTCCACAATTCGTTTTGTTTTGAATTTGTTTCTTGTGTCTACTACACCCTTAAACACACACTATCTTCAGTTTAAATACAAGACGTGATGAAACCTTATCTACATGTTGCTTGGAGAAAGAGAAAAAACAGATCCTGGAACCATTTAACAGCTTTTTTAATTTTATAAAACTTAACACATTAAAAAAAAACTAAAAACATTAGTGATATGTAATTTAATTTTTGCAAACTGGGCCACTAGATAATCAGATCTTGAATAATCTTTCTTCTTTATTAAAAAAAATTAATAAAATGAGAGTATTATGAAGTCTAAAGCTTTTTTTTTATTATTATTATGAAGTCTAAAGCTTTTTTTTTTTTTTTTTTTTCCTCCCCAGTTATATCCGTGCTGCAGTTGAAACATGTTTGGGAATAAAATCAATCAATCCAAGCATGATCAAGGACAAATCGCACCTTTCAGAAGATAGATGTCTGCACACCAGCTGAGGGTGGGCAGCCCAAGTCCAGCCCCGGGAGGCTGTTCTCTAGAAATTGTGACGGCAGAGGTCAGAGGCTCCGAAATTGGAACGGTGTGGCTCCTCACGGAGCTCCCCAGTGCTTCCTCATCTCAGCGTCTTTCATTTTCTTGGCAAATGTTGGTGGCATATCACTAAGTCTTTTTAACACCTCTTCATTCCTTAGTACTTTGGTTTCAAGATCATTAATAAAACAGCAGCTTGAGAAGGCAGCACCCCAGGCGATCCACTACGATAGCAGGTAGAGAGGCTGCCTGATTTTCACAGCCGTTAAAAAAAAAACTTTTTTTTTTAGCATAGTCAAAGTTGAATTTCATAAATAGTGTGTAAACTACGTGGAAGGGTAAGTAGGGATATTAAAGCAAAAATAAATTTATAAATATCCTAGTTTCTTCTGTTTTCATGAAAGCTTACTTTCGTGTTATAAAAGCAACTGTGCTCATATTAGAAGATAGGAAAAGTATAAAAAAATTATAGAGAAAAAATTAGAACATTTTATAGTTCCCTAAGTATATTTCCTTCCAGGTTTTTTTTTGCTTTGTTTTGTTTTCATAAATGTGGATGTCTTTAACTATGCTTTTTGCTTTAATTTTTGTTTTCATAAGGTTGAAATAACACCCCATGTATAATTTTGTATTCAGTTCTTCTCGTTCCACTTTATTTCCTCTCTACTTTTTGCTTAACCTGGCTATCTGGTAGTGATATTTTTGTGACATAGAGCGGGCTTTCAAATGGTTGAATGAATCACTGAGTTTTCTCAAAAAACAGGTAGCTCACTCACAGAGTGTAGTCTTTATCCATCTTTAAGTTTTGCTGAGCTGACATTAACCCTCTCCTGTAGAAATCATCCTGGTTGGAGGGACCTAATGTTATCAGAACTCCAGATGGTGGTGCTCCAGGTGGTGGGTGTGAGACAACTAATTGTTTCAGTCTCTGCTGAAATTGAAGCACGTTTGGGAGTTAAATCAATCAGTCCAAACTTTGTCAAAGATAAGACATGCCTTGTGGAGACGAAGTTCAAAGCTCAATGACTTTTCAGTCATTCTTGTGTCATTTCTAGGTTTCCATTTAAGCCAGTTGGAAGTGCTTCTGAAACACCAATGTTATCTTCTCAATGCAAGGAAATCATTGCTTAGTAATATGGAGATAATTCCAAAGGCTTTTAGTTCCAGTGATATTAGAGATAAGAAATATTAGGAAACATATATTGGATATTAATATTAGATGTTAACCTACCATTTAATCTATCAGATATTAAGTATTAGATAGTAATATCTTTTTACTTGGTTTCTGAGACAGTGTTCCCTTTTCCTTCTCTTATTATCTCACTAGCTACTCCTTTTGAGTCTCCTTTAGGGGTTTTTCCTCAGACCATCAGCTTCTACATTTGGAGTTCCTCAGGGCTCAGTCCTTGGAACTCTTCTATCTACATGCTCTTCTTGGTGAACTGACTTACCCTCATGACTCTAAATGCTTCCTCTAGGCTGACAATTCCCAAACGTGTATCTCCAGTTCTGATAGCGTGGCTACCTGAAAAAATTTCACAGGCATTAGCACAAAATTGAATTTCATAATATTTATCTCCAGTACTGAAGTCCAGGCTACAGTATCTAACTATTGAACTGCAAATTCAACACCTTTAGCTTGCCTTTTAAATTCACCTGCCACAACTTCTGAACTCCTGACACCCCTGGTGCTCACTCTCTTGCTTTTTCACTAATTCAAAGATCTTACTAGAAACATCTTCCCTCTAAGGAAGTAAACCACTCGCTAACTCCAGTACCCCTCCACATTTTACCCTGCACTGTTGTTCTGCATACCACTTTTCATTATTTGGCATAATGTACAGTCACTTGTTTATTTGATAGTCTTTTCCTTCTCTTTCTAGAATATGGCTCTTTGAGGCCATGGGCTTAGTTGTGTTCTGTGCAATATCCTAGCATACAGGGAGATGGTTGGCCCATTAGTAGACACTCAATGAATATTTTTGAATGAATAAATGGATGGATGAATGAATGAATGAATATAATATAGTCCAATAGCAGATATTTACACAGAAATTCTAACGCTGTCTTAGTGAGGCCAGTGTGACTCAGGTTTGTTTGCTTTTCGTTACTCCCTGGATATGTTCTTCATAAAACTGTTCAAGGTCAAGCAAAGATAGAACAGCCAAGGCTTGAATCCCAGTCACCTGTGTTCTTATTCCTGATACCATGGTGTTTTGGACTCAAAGAAGAGAGACTTACTGAATATGCTTCTCAGGGTCTATGTGGCTCTGTGGGTTTTTGTTTAGATAAGGAACTTAGGAAAAATCTAAGCAAAGTTTAAAAGTCTTGGTGTATTTCTTTTACTCATTCATTCTTTCAACAAGAATGTAACAAGTACCTTCTATGCAGAAATTTCTGAAGCTGTGATTCTAATTATAGAAGAGGTGTAAACATTACAAAAAAAAAAAAATGCCCAAGATTAAAAATCTTGGAGTTGGGACAAGAAACCAGATCTCCTGTCCCCTGCATTCCTTACCTCTGGTCTCTTTCTAAGAATATTGACATTGAGTCTCCATAGCTTTAATCTTAACAGCTATCTGCCTGTGTCTGGGCCCAGTTCTCACAGAATTCACAGTCCTAGTGGGAAGACAAAACTAGCAGGGCTAAAAGAATTTGAGCTTCCACCACCTAGTAAGTGTTGGGAGAAAGAGGAGAGCAATATGTCCTAGAACTGTGAGAGAAGATTCTTGGACCAAGTCCAGTGCTTCTCTACCTGCTCTTACCCCACAGCCCCTTCCTGTATTTTCATCATTTGATTTCTATGCTGAAAATCACTCTGCATTTATCCACATGCTCCTTTATAATCACTAGCTACAAGGTAGGGCATCACTGAATCCAAAAAAAAAAACCCACTGCCATCAAGTCAATTCCAACTCATAGCGACCCTATAGGACAGGGTAGAACTGCCCCATAGAGTTTCCAAGGAGCACCTGGTGGGTTCAAACTGCCAACCTTTTGGTTAGCAGCCATAACACTTAACCACTACGCCACGAGGGTTTCCAGGGGAGTCACTAGGAGAGCTTAAACAAGCTGAAGGAAGGTTTGCTTACTGGGCAAGTCTTGCACATTTCTGAATGGAGCATGTTGCAAGAACTTTTTTTTTTTTCTTTTTTGCAAACTTGGACTTGTTTCTTAACTAGGTTTTCATCCAGGTTCTTTTCAAGCCCAGAGTTATGCTTATTCTCTAAGAACCAACAAACACAAATGAAAGGTTTAAAAGATGCCTTTTAAAAATATTTAAGGTTGTTTCTTTGAGGAAACTGGGTGGCGTGAGCAGTTTGCAATCAGTTGTTAACTAAAGGTTGGTGGTTCAAACCCACCCAGTGGCCCTGTGGAAGAATGGTCTGGTGAGCTGCTTCCATAAAGATGACAGCCAATAAAACCCTATGAAGCAGTTCTACTCTGTAACACTTGGGGTTACTATGAGTTGGAATTGACTCAATGACAATGGTGTTTTTTAAATTTGTTTCTTTAGGGTGCTGACAAATATAAAAGCAATAATTTTCCATAGCCCTACAAACCAATCCATGCATGAACTTACATCCTTCTCCAATATAACCATGACATAAATTCTAATATTGTCTGTCCCTAAAAACTCAAATGCAGGAGAAAATGGTTGTCACCGAAAAAAGGGGAGGAAAAACAGACAATTCCTATTGAGCATTTACTCTTCACAGATAGAGTTGCAAATGCTTTTCTGTTTTAACTCATTTAATTCTCATCATATATTAGAGCAGACTTTGTCACAAGCTTGGAAGTTTTGTGTCTATATTAAAACTCTAAGTTAGCCCTCCCTGAAATCTCATTCATTTAAACTATCTTCCAAACACACTGACATCTAAGAATTTCAGGGAAAATTTCTAACATTCTAGTTGTCAAGAAGACTTTGAACCATACTTAACAGAAGAAGGCCTCCAGTCAGCCATTAATTATTCCAAATGCACTAATTTTTATACCAGCTGTGTGATCCCTAGGTGCAACATGTGAACTCTGAAATTCCTGTATCTCTATTCAACAAAAGGGCATGCTCCAGGGAGAAGACATTTACTGTTCAGTGCATTTAGATGAAAACTGACATTTCTTATGGGAATACTTTAGCCTGGCCAATGTGGTGTGTGGTTAAACGCTTGGCTACTAACTGAAAGGTCAGTGGTTTGAACCCACCAGCCACTCCACAGGAGAAAGATGTGGCACACTGACTCCATAAAGATATACAACCTTGGAAACCCTATGGAGCAGCTCTTTTCTGTCCTACAGGGTTGCTGTGAGTTGGAATCAACTCCATAGCAGTGGGTTTGGTTTTGGTTTTAGGGAGGTGTGAAACGACACCACAGAGTCATAATTTAACAGTTCAGTGTTTAGCAGAGGTAGTGACATGTTCATAGAATGTTCACTCTAAAAATCATTTCCAGCTCCATAAAGAAATGCCTAAGATGAAGACTAGAATAGTTCAGGAGAAATAATGACAAGAGAATATAGTTTTGAACTGGGGAGAGGAATAATTAGCATAAAAGAGTTAGTAGCAACTTCAGCCATGGTTAGGCTTTAGAATGAGCATCTCTTGAGCTGGCAATATTTCAAGCACATTGCAGCTTTAATTTTATGCAGATTGCATATTTACACTATAATAAAATGTAGAATGGTTTGGTGGGGATACTTACTGCTGGGTACATAATTATTAATCAATATGTCTGTCCAAATCTGTCACGTCAGTAACAGGGAAATTTAGATTTGCCTGTTGTCATCTAAATTCTCTTTAGGACTATATTTTACAATTGAATGGCTGATGAAGTATAGACAGTTCTCAGTAGCTAAAGAAGGAGTGGAAAAAGGAAGAGAAGGAGGAAGAAAAGGAGGAGAGAAAAAGAGAGAAAACAAGTCTTTAAATTTCCTCACAGAGCAGAAACACAAACGCATGTCCCTTGGACCTTGTCTGTCTACACTGTTGGGATGACAGCCTACCTTGCAGCTGGACCATTTTGGAGAGCCAGCTTGACTTATCATCTGAGGCCATGCCCCAACAGGCAAATATAGAGTGACATTTTCCTACACCCTGATTGATTTTGACCAGCCCAGCCTGACCTTTCCGTCAAAAAGAAAGCAAATTTTCTACTACAATTTAACTTTTAACACAGATTCAACCAATGGGTCCATGAAACCACCGTCAGGGCCTATAAATTGCCTCCAGGTCCTCTCTCCAGCCTGATTTTTTTCTTGGTCCCTTTTTTATTTTAATTTCTAAGATAGAAAACAGGGGGAAGGAGGAAATAGTTGACCTCTAAATCTCCCTGAAACTTTAGACTTGGAATCAAATTTCCTTTACTTCATCTTTACACGAACTAGAATTTTTTCTGCCTGTTACACGGGTCCATTTTACACATGAGAGTTGGCACCTCCATTATCAATTTCTTTCAGATACAGCTTTTCTCCATGTCCCAGTCCTAATAAGAAAAGACAAACCTCAAAGGAAGCTTAAAATATTTAATGGCTTTGACTTTTAAACATAACCCAGATTAGATAATAAAGTTAAGTGATGATTCAACAATACACT
Organism: Elephas maximus indicus; assembly: GCF_024166365.1. NCBI lineage: Eukaryota > Metazoa > Chordata > Mammalia > Proboscidea > Elephantidae > Elephas > Elephas maximus. The sequence continues at coordinate 40,047,932 of NC_064830.1, forward strand.
AAGATATGAAACTGAACAAACTGTACTCTTTTATAAAGTTTAACTCTAGAAACTTCTTCAAAGATGTAAGGCACTAGTGATGAAAAGGGAGAGGGGATAGTGTAAAATTTGAGATTATTTACTAGTCTTTGTGTTACATTCATATAGAGACAACTCATTACACAACATCACAATCAAGGCAAACTAATTAAAATGAGGTGCCAACTTAAATTTAATACAGATATATTTATTTAAAATTACATTGACTATTTAAGAACACATTATTCTACACATATTATATAAAAAAGATAAAAAGTACATTAATGGAACAATTGACCTAAATTGTATAAATCGACCAAAATAGTAATAAGATCATTTTTAATTTTTCAGCCAAACTAAGAATAAAGGAATCAAGAACCAGCGTCAAAACCTAGCCAGAGAAAAAGTATTGTTAGGACTTCATTGATTGACACCTCTTTTGCTACCACTGGATACCACTGCCATGAAAACAAAATTCTAAGCTCATTTTGCATCTCTGTGTCATTGGGCAAGAGAAGCCAATTGACAAAGCACAGTTCATAAGATTGTACCCTTTCAACAAGGGGATGGAGAGATAGAGCCTCTGGCTTCCCTTAAATTCCAAATTAAGCCTTCCACCAAGACTCCCAAAAGTGATGCCTCAAGACAGGAAGGGGTTTGAGATATCTGTTCTTGTTTTTAGGTGCCATCAAGTCGGTTCTGACTCATAAAGACCCTGAGTACAACTGAACAAACCACAGCCTAGTCATACAACATCCTTACAATCATTGTTATGTGAACTCATTGTTGCAGCCACCGTGTCAATCCATTTCACTGAGGATCTTCCTCTTTTTTGCTGACTCTCTACTTTATCAAGCATGATGTCCTTCTCCAGGGATTGAGTCTGGTTTCTATAGTATAGACAATGCCTAGTAATCTGATATGCTTTTGACCCCTTCAATTTGACACTACATGATTCTTATTCTGCTTTAGTTTATTTTCTTACCTAAAATCAGAGCTTACTGTTTGCTTTCCTATTATATTTATTTATAATAAATGGTCATTTATTGAACCAATATTAGAGGCTAATCTTTTAGCAAGTGGCTGAGAATAGGAAAATTATAAACAAAAACAAATAGGGTTTCTGTGTCTGAGGGCTGGCCATGAGGGAGAAGTAGAATTAAACAGCCTTGGAAGAAGTACAACCTTAGAAGCAAGGATGGAGAGATTGCGTCTTATATACTTTGGGCATGTTGTCAGGAAGGATCAGTCCCCGGAGAAGGACATCATGCTTGGTAAAGCACAGGATCAGCAGAAAAGAGGAAGACCCTCAATGAGGTAGACTGACACAGTGGCTGCAACAACGGGCTCAAGCCTAACAATGATTCTAAGGATAGTGGAGGACCAGGCAGTGTTTCTTTCTGTTGTGTATAGGGTCACTATGAGTCAGAACTGATTTGACAGTACCTAATGGGCTTTTAATGACAACAACAACAGAATTAAATGAGCAACTAGAGTATATGAATGTTATAACCGAGAAACTCCAAAGACTTTATGGAGTCATAGAAGAGAAAATAATAATTCCAGAAGTGGAGTTCAGAACTCTACTACTCAGAAAAATGTTGGCAGCTGCTATGAAGGAACACTTTCTATGACATTAGAATTTTATCCTATAGACTTTAAGCAAGGCAATAATATTGTCAGACTTCAAGCTTAGAAATTCCGCACAGGAAACTGTAAGAAGAATGGATAAGATGATGAGATGAGATGAGACAGAAGACAGGAAACCATTTAGAAGTTGAGGAAACAAGACTGATAAAAATTAGTAGCAGGGGAATATGAGAATAGTGAGAGAGGGGAGAAGATGAGAATGATTCCAAGTTTTCTGGCTTATGTTCACAGAGGTAGAGAGTGAAGGAAGAATGAGGATGGAGATGGTTCATTTGGGGGCATGCCTTGCCTCTGAGCCTGGGCTATGACCTGTGGGTATGTGACAGAATGTAATGTGAGGGGACATACCTAAACTGAAAGAAATTGAAGTGAAGCGAAGTTACTCAGACATACAAAAATGTGTGTAGGCTCTAGTGGACAAGAAGAGTTCTATTTTCCTACTGGGCGTAAGAATAATTCCATGAAGAGTAATTATATTCCTTGGGGCTGAATCATACCTCTCAAAGGTTACCTTTCTGCAGGACAGCAAAACAACAGCTCTGCTCAGCAACTAAATAAAACATAGGAACCACTTGGCTTTGTACAGCTATAGCCTGGGCTGAGGTATATCCAGCTGTCTTTCAATTTGTTCTAAAGGATATTTACCTTTTCCTTTCAACTCAATTCAACCAAAATATTCTGAGTGTCTACTTGAGATCACTACTTGGTATAAATGCCAGAGAAAGGAAGAGAAGAAAAGTGAAGATATGAGTAAGAAACAAACAAATAAATGTTATTACATAATAACTGCTCTGTGACAGGTGTATATATAACATCTCATTAAAGTCATAAACTCCTTCTTCAAGGAGATTAGGTCTCCTTGAAATGGAGTGATAAGATAGTTATTATTCCTGGTATTTAAAATATTTTAAATAAAAAAAAATTTTCCTCTAAACAAAACAAACAAAAATGTAACCTTAAATCCTAACTCATATTAGAAGAAGCAATGAAGTCAAAGCTGTAATCATAGATTTACATATATTGCAGGAATCAAATACATTCCAGACATATGTACTATCAGAAACCTACTGGTCTTCACCACAAGTAGGGCTCAAACTAGAAATGCGAGCAAAGATCATGCCTGGGCAGCAATCAACATGACAGAAATCAATTGAAAGCAACAGATTGTTCTTTATTTCCTTGAAGGAAAATATTTCTCCTTAAAAATATTAATATCCCCTGACATTGATTAGCTTCTTTGTCTTCCTACAAAGTCTCCTAGAGGCCCTTCTCCCCTCATACGTAATGCTATCTCTGCTTCAGAAGAACCAGGAGCACTGCTAACTCCCTAACCCATTGGATAAAAACTGTGCTTTGCCTTTGGACTGTCTTTCCTCTACATAGACTAAGTATCTCCTCAAAAGTCCTAAACTACCAACCTGAGCTCAGCTCTTGTAAATTAATTCAGTGGCAATTTTGGCAAAGCATGATGCTTGTGCTTTGCATAAGTAAAGGAGACCATCAAAAGCCCCTCTTGGTGAAAATTTTACAACATCCGGCCACTGTTCTCTAATGACAAGTTCAACGTTTGTCCATTGCTTCATCAGTCAATAAGTAACACAACACTCATCCCACTAACTGGAGAAAGTTACTCCACCAAAAGAAATTGAGAATTGCTCTAACCTAGGTGCTGATCAGCCGATATTTATTTTTTCACATGGAAGCAAACCCTTTATGTATTCTTAGCCTAACTGCTCTAAGTTTTGATTGGTAAATACTGGGGAAGCGTGTGTAGTAGAATCAATATGCCTACAAAGGCATGAAATACAATTTAAGGAAGGTCAGTAAGCAGAATGATTCTGAGGGGAAAATCTTTCCTTCAAAGGTGTAACAGTGTTTAGTCACATATTCTCTTGCAATAACAGATTCCATAGCTATCCCTCTAGGAAATGAGTTTATGTAAACGAGAACGTTCTGCTTTGTGCTGCGGAAGTCACAGAATGTGCCAGATGTTCACAATCCCAAGGCTCAGTTGCATGACGTTGGTGAGTATTTCACAAACCCCGATAGTGGAAATATTCAGCACCTACTGTTTTCTTTTGCCCATTCTGGAAAACAACAACAAAAAAAAGTATTTGTTGTATACCACTATATTGATTTTATTTTAAAATGTACCTGCCTTTATTTAAATTTATTTAAATTCTTCTTATAATGATATTTAAGGGGCTTTTGTGGCACTGGGCCAGATTTATATTATTAAAACCTAGGCATTTGCAAATGAACCTCTTTCAATTAGTGTTTCAGGAAGCAATTAAAGTGTCTAAAGTATATTAATGAATACATTGGAACTGGGAAGCCGATCCTCCTAATACCCCCATTATTAATCCACCATCTGCTTTGCTGCCTCAGGAGCTTCCAGGATCTCTAACCTCAGGTCCACAAAACCCAATAGCTTGTTCAAAAAGGTTGCAGAAGCATACGTTTGTAATAAAGGTCAATATTCTATACAATATGTGAATCCTACATGTAGATTAAATATATACATTTTTCTCAGCTTTTTTACAGTTGCAGATGAAAATGCATGTTGGGTTCCCCCCCCCTTTTCCTTCTGTGTTATGTGTCAAAACACTAACAGCTCTGTGAATACATTCTTGGATATAATACTCTGCTAAAAGCATGAGTGCTGTATGCACAAGCCATGATTTTTAAGGATATCATTAGGCTCTTGGATGAGGTTGCCTTTTTTCATTAATGAAGGATGTAATTTGCTGCTGTGATTCTGCTTTTATCACAGGAAGTGATCCAGGTGCTGAAACATTTGTTAGCATCTCTTTCCAATACTCTCCCCAGAGTCCATGCTTACATGGCAGGGTTATGGAGAACGCCAGGCTTTATAACCACAAAGATCTCAGAGGTTGCAGGATACAGACCAGAGGAAGAGGATGGAGGAGAGGGCAGAGAAGACCCAGTGTTTGGGCACCCCTCTTCTCCATGCTGGAAAGTCAGCAAGTCTTAAATAATCATGCTGGCTTTGGTGATGAATTGGTGCTGAGGCAGTCAAAAGTAAGGAGACCCAGACTCTGCTTTACACAATTCAGAGACTAGTAGAGATCAGAGGAAACAGACCCAAGGAAGCATTTTAAGCCAAAATAGGGAGATCGTTGTGAAGTGAGGAGCCAAGATGGAGTTCGAGGAGGAAGAGGGCCACGAGAAATACGTAGGATTTAGGAAAGGAAATGGAACAGAGAAACTTCCCACAGAACTCTGCACCTCTCTTACCTTATTGTTCGTTAAGCACTATCATAATTAATTATGAAAATGCCTAACTTCCTCCTGGATTATAACTCTTTGAAAATGGAAATCATGTTGATCTTGTGTAGCTTTTTATCTCTAATTGTTGCACAATACTAGGTGTATAATGACTGTTCAATAACTCTGGGTCAAATGACTGAGTCGTGATGAGCTAGTGATAGGAGCCCTGGTGGCACAGTGAACAGTCTGAGATAGAAGGGCAATTCTGGTGTCCACTGGGATGGGAGCAAATGTGCTTTAGAAGAGCCTATGGAATTCTGGAATGCCACTTTTACCTTCTTAGGCAGGGAAGTGGGAGGTTGTGTTGTTGTTGTTGGGTGCCATCAAATCATTTCTGACTCATAGCAACCGAAAGCACAATAGAATGAAACACTGCCTGGTCCTGCACCATCCTCACAATCATGGCTATGTTTGAGCCCAAATGTTGCAGCTACTGTGTCAATCTATCTCCTCTTTTTCACTGACCTTCTATTTTACCAAACATGATGTCCTCCTCCAGAGACTCGTCCCTCCTGGTAACAGGTCCAAAGTAAGCAAGAAGTCTCTTTATCCTCGCTTCTAAGGAGCATCCTGGCCGTACTTCTTCCAAGACGGATTTGTTTGTTCTTCTGACAGTACTTGATATATTCAGTATGCTTTGTCGACACCATAATTCAAAGGCATCAATTCTTCTTTGATCTTCCTTATTCATTGTCCAGCTTTCCATGCATGTTAGGCAATTAAAAATATTATGGATAAAAAAAGCAGATCTGAGGTGGAGCCAAGATGGCGGACTAGGCAGATGCTACCTCGGATCCCTCTTACAACAAAGACACAGAAAAACAAGTGAATTGATCACATACATAACAATCTACAAACCCTGAACAACAAACACAGATTTAGAGACGGAGAACAAACTAATACGGGGAAGCAGCGATTATTTTCAGAGCCTGGAGCCAGAATACCAGTCAGGTACGGCACAAGCACAGAGAGCTGCTCCACCCCCCTGAACTAACACCGGGAGGGTTCCCAGCCAGTTTGCGCGGGCAGTGTGGCGACGCAGCCGGTGGGAGAAGTCCCCGGGAGGCAGTGACTGGTCTTGGAGCGGGGAGAGCAGCGTCCCACCCAGGGAACCGTCCCGCCGGGATTTGGACTGGACGCAGGTACGGCATAAACACGGAGAGCTGCTCCACCCCCCTGAACTAACCCCAGGAGGGGGCCCAGCCAGTTCGCTCGGGCAGCGTGGGACGCAGCCAGTAGGAGAAGTCCCCGGGAGGCAGCGACTGGTATTGGAGCGGGGAGAGTAGCATCCCAGCCGGGACACTCGGTCACGGCACAAGCACGGAGAGCTGCTCCACTCACCTGAACTAACCCGAGAGGGGGCCCAGCTGGTTCGCAGGGGCGGCATGGTGACGCGGCTGGCGGGACGAGAAGTCCCCGGGAGGCAGCGACTGATTTTGGAGTCGAGAGTGCACCGTCCCAGCAGGGGAGCCTTGACCCTGGGCGTGGGGCTGGAAGCGGAGGATCTGACCGTGACTCCAGCGGGCCAGACCCCCCGGGGGCAATCTCCACACAGCCAGCATACATAGGCGACGCGCCCCGCGGGAATCGCAGATATAATAGTCATTCCAAGCAAGACAAGCAACTCTTGCTATATTCTGAGGTGCTACTCTCCTATCTCTCTGTTCCCTCCCCCACCCTCCCCAGGCCTCTTCATTGACATCCGAAGAGCCTAAGCCAGAGGGAGAACTCTGACAGGGATCTGACTGCATTTTTTTTTTAGCGGATTTTCTGGAAAAACTAATTTCCCAGCGATGGCTCGGAGACAACAATCCATATCAAACCATTTAAAGAAGCAGACCATGACAGCTTCTCCTACCCCCCAGACAAAAGAATCAAAATCTTTCCCAAATGAAGATACAATCCTGGAATTATCAGATACAGAATATAAAAAACGAATTTACAGAATGCTTCAAGACATCACAAATGAAATAAGGCAAAATGCAGAAAAAGCCAAGGAACACACCGATAAAACTGTTGAAGAACTCAAAAAGATTATTCAAGAACATAGTGGAAAAATTAATAAGTTGCAAGAATCCATAGAGAGACAGCATATAGAAATCCAAAAGATTAACAATAAAATTTCAGAATTAGACAACGCAATAGGAAGTCAGAGGAGCAGACTCGAGCAATTAGAATGCAGACTGGGACATCTGGAGGACCAGGGAATCAACACCAACATAGCTGAAAAAAAAATCAGATAAAAGAATTTAAAAAAATGAAGAAACCCTAAGAATCATGTGGGACTCTATCAAGAAGGATAACCTGCGGGTGATTGAAGTCCCAGAACAGGGAGGGGGGACAGAAAGCACAGAGAAAATAGTTGAAGAACTCCTGATAGAAAACTTCCCTGACATCATGAAAGACGAAAGGATATCTATCCAAGATGCTCATTGAACCCCATTTAAGATTGATCCAAAATGAAAAACACCAAGACATATTATCATCAAACTCACCAAAACCAAAGATAAACAGAAAATTTTAAAAGCAGCCAGGGAGAAAAGAAAGGTTTCCTTCAAGGGAGAATCAATAAGAATAAGTTCAGACTACTCAGCAGAAACCATGCAGGCAAGAAGGGAATGGGACGACATATACAGAGCACTGAAGGAGAAAAACTGCCAACCAAGGATCATATATCCAGCAAAACTCTCTCTGAAATATGAAGGCGAAATTAAGATATTTACAGATAAACACAAGTTTAGAGAATTTGCAAAAACCAAACCAAAGCTACAAGAAATACTAAAGGATATTGTTTGGTCAGAAAACCAATAATATCAGATACTGGCACAACACAAGGTCACAAAACAGAACATCCTGATATCAACTCAAATAGGGAAATCACGAAAACAAATTAAGATTAATTAAAAAAAAATGCTCATAACAGGGAATCACGGAAGTCAATATGTAAAAGATCACAATAATCAAAAAGAGGGACTAAATACAGGTGGCATAGAACTGCCATATGGAGAGTGATACAAGGCGATATAGAACGATACAAGTTAGGTTTTTACTTAGAAAAATAGGGGTAAATAATAAGGTAACCACAAAGAGGTATAACAACTCTATAACTCAAGATAAAAGCCAAGAAAATCGTAACGACTCAACTAACATAAACTCAAACACTATGAAAATGAGGATCTCACAATTTACTAAGAAAAACGCCTCAGCACAAAAAAGCATGTGGAAAAATGAAATTGTCAACAACACACATAAAAAGGCCTCAAAATGACAGCACTAAAAACTTACTTCTCTATAACTACCCTGAATGTAAATGGACTAAATGCACCAATAAAGAGACAGAGAGTCACAGACTGGATAAAGAAACACGATCCATCTATATGCTGCCTACAAGAGACACACCTTAGACTTAGAGACACAAACAAACTAAAACTCAAAGGATGGAAAAAAATATATCAAGCAAACAATAAGCAAAAAAGAAGAGGAGTAGCAATATTAATTTCTGACAAAATAGACTTTAGACTTAAATCCACCACAAAGGATAAAGAAGGACACTATATAATGATAAAAGGGACAATTGATCAGGAAGACATAACCATATTAAATATTTATGCACCCAATGACAGGGCTGCAAGATACATAAATCAAATTTTAACAGAATTGAAAAGTGAGATAGATACCTCCACAATTACAGTAGGAGACTTCAACACACCACTTTCGGAGAAGGACAGGACATCCAGTAAGAAGCTCAACAGAGACAAGGAAGATCTAATTACAACAATCAACCAACTTGACCTCATTGACTTATACAGAACTCTCCACCCAACTGCTGCAAAGTATACTTTTTTTTCTAGCGCACATGGAACATTCTCTAGAATAGACCACATATTAGGTCATAAAACAAACCTTTGCAGAGTCCAAAACATCGAAATATTACAAAGCATCTTCTCAGACCACAAGGCAATAAAACTAGAGATCAATAACAGAAAAACTAGGGAAAAGAAATCAAATACTTGGAAAATGAACAATACCCTCCTGAAAAAAGACTGGGTTATAGAAGACATCAAGGAGGGAATAAGGAAATTCTTAGAAAGCAACGAGAATGAAAATACTTGCTATCAAAACCTCTGGGACACAGCAAAAGCAGTGCTCAGAGGCCAATTTATATTGATAAATGCACACATACAAAAAGAAGAAAGAGCCAAAATCAGAGAACTGTCCCTACAACTTGAACAAATAGAAACTGAGCAACAAAAGAATCCATCAGGCACCAGAAGAAAACAAATAATAAAAATTAGAGCTGAACTAAATGAATTAGAGAACAGAAAAACAATTGAAAGACTTAACAAAGCCAAAAGCTGGTTCTTTGAAAAAATTAACGAAATTGATAAACCATTGGCTAGACTGACTAAAGAAATACAGGAAAGGAAACAAATAACCCGAATAAGAAACGAGAAGGACCACATCACAACAGAACCAAATGAAATTAAAAGAATCATTTCAGATTATTATGAAAAATTGTACTCTGACAAATTTGAAAACCTAGAAGAAATGGATGAATTCTTGGAAAAACACTACCTACCTAAACTAACACATTCAGAAGTAGAACAACTAAATAGACCCATAACAAAAAAAGAGATTGAAATGGTAATCAAAAAACTCCCAACAAAAAAAAGCCCTGGCCCGGACAGCTTCACTGCAGAGTTCTACCAAACCTTCAGAGAAGTGTTAACACCACTACTTCTGAAGGTATTCCAAAGCATAGAAAATGACGGAATACTACCCAACTCATTCTATGAAGCCACCATCTCCCTGATACCAAAACCAGGTAAAGACATTACAAAAAAAGAAAATTATAGTCCTATATCCTTCATGAACATAGATGCAAAAATCCTCAACAAAATTCTAGCCAATAGAATCCAACAACACATCAAAAAAATAATTCACCATGATCAAGTGGGATTTATACCAGGTATGCAAGGCTGGTTTAATATCAGAAAAACCATTAATGTAATCCATCACATAAATAAAACAAAAGACAAAAACCACATGATCTTATCAATTGATGCAGAAAAGGCATTTGACAAAGTCCAACACCCATTTATGATAAAAACTCTTACCAAAATAGGAATTGAAGGAAAATTCCTCAACATAATAAAGGGCATCTATGCAAAGCCAACAGCCAATATCACTCTAAATGGAGAGAACCTGAAAGCATTTCCCTTGAGAACGGGAACCAGACAAGGATGTCCTTTATCACCGCTCTTATTCAACATCGTGCTGGAAGTCCTAGCCAGGGCAATTAGGCTAGACAAAGAAATAAAAGGTATCCGGACTGGCAAGGAAGAAGTAAAGTTATCACTATTTGCAGATGACATGATTATATACACAGAAAACCCTAAGGAATCCTCCAGAAAACTACTGAAACTAATAGAAGAGTTTGGCAGAGTCTCAGGTTATAAAATAAACATACAAAAATCACTTGGATTCCTCTACATCAACAAAAAGAACACCGAAGAGGAAATAACCAAATCAGTACCATTCACAGTAGCCCCCAAGAAGATAAGATACTTAGGAATAAATCTTACCAAGGATGTAAAAGACCTATACAAAGAAAACTACAAAGCTCTACTACAAGAAATTCAAACGGACATACTTAAGTGGAAAAACATACCTTGCTCATGGATAGGAAGACTTAACATAGTAAAAATGTCTATTCTACCAAAAGCCATCTATACATATAACGCACTTCCGATCCAAATTCCAATGTCATATTTTAAGAGGATAGAGAAACAAATCACCAATTTCATATGGAAGGGAAAGAACCCCCGGATAAGCAAAGCACTACTGAAAAAGAAGAAGAAAGTGGGAGGCCTCACTTTACCTGATTTCAGAACCTATTATACAGCCACAGTAGTCAAAACAGGCTGGTACTGGTACAACAACAGGCACATAGACCAATGGAACAGAATTGAGAACCCAGACATAGATCCACCCACGTATGAGCAGCTGATATTTGACAAAGGACCAGTGTCAATTAACTGGGGAAAAGAAAGCCTTTTTAACAAATGGTGCTGGCATAACTGGATATCCATTTGCAAAAAAATGAAACAGGACCCATACCTTACACCATGCACAAAAACTAACTCCAAGTGGATCAAAGACCTAAACATAAAGACTAAAATGATAAAGATCGTGGAAGAAAAAATTGGGACAACCCTAGGAGCCCTAATACAAGGCATAAACAGAATACAAAACATTACCAAAAACGATGAAGAGAAACCCGATAACTGGGAGTTCCTAAAAATCAAACACCTATGCTCATCTAAAGACTTCACCAAAAGAGTAAAAAGACCACCTACAGACTGGGAAAGAATTTTCAGCTATGACATCTCCGACCAGCGCCTGATCTCTAAAATCTACATGATTCTGTCAAAACTCAACCACAAAAAGACAAACAACCCAATAAAAAAGTGGGCAGGGGATATGAACACACATTTCACTGAAGAAGATATTCAGGCAGCCAACAGATACATGAGAAAATGCTCTCGATCATTAGCCATTAGAGAAATGCAAATTAAAACTACAATGAGATTCCATCTCACACCAACAAGGCTGGCATTAATCCAAAAAACACAAAATAATAAATGTTGGAGAGGCTGCGGAGAGATTGGAACTCTTATACACTGCTGGTGGGAATGTAAAATGGTACAACCACTTTGGAAATCTATCTGGCGTTATCTTAAACAGTTAGAAATAGAACTACCATACAACCCAGAAATCCTACTCCTCGGAATATACCCTAGAGATACAAGAGCCTTCACACAAACAGATATATGCACACCCATGTTTATTGCAGCTCTGTTTACAACAGCAAAAAGTTGGAAGCAACGAAGGTGTCCATCAACGGATGAATGGGTAAATAAATTGTGGTATATTCACACAATGGAATACTACGCATCGATAAAGAACAGTGACGAATCTGTGAAACATTTCATAACATGGAGGAACCTGGAAGGCATTATGCTGAGCGAAATGAGTCAGAGGCAAAAGGACAAATATTGTATAAGACCACTATTATAAGATCTTGAGAAATAGTAAACCTGAGAAGAACACATACTTTTGTGGTTACGAGGTGGGGAGGGAGGGAGGGTGGGAGAGGGTTTTTTATTGATTAATCAGTAGATAAGAAATGCTTTAGGTGAAGGGAAAGACAACACTCAATACATGGAAGGTCAGCTCAATTGGACTGGACCAAAAGCAAAGAAGTTTCCGGGATAAAATGAAAGCTTCAAAGGTCAGCGGAGCAAGGGCGGGGGTCTGGGGAACATGGTTTGCGGGGACTTCTAAGTCAATTGGCAAAATAATTCTATTATGAAATCATTCTGCATCCCACTTTGAAATGTGGCATCTGGGGTCTTAAATGCTAACAAGCGGCCATCTAAGATGCATCAATTGGTCTCAACCCACCTGGAGCAAAGGAAAATGAAGAACACCAAGGCCACACAACAACTAAGAGCCCAAGAGACAGAAAGGGCCACATGAACCAGAGACCTACATCATCCTGAGACCAGAAGAACTAGTTGGTGCCCGGCCACAATCGATGACTGCCCTGACAGGGAGCACAGCAGAGGACCCCTGAGGGAGCAGGAGACCAGTGGGATACAGACCCCAAATTCTCATAAAAAGACCAAACTTAATGGTCTGACTGAGACTAGAGGAATCCCGGCGGCCATGGTCCCCAGACCTTCTGTTGGCACAGGACAGGAACCATCCCCGAAGACAACTCATCAGACATGAAAGGGACTGGTCAGCGGGTGGGAGAGAGACGCTGATGAAGAGTGAGCTAATTATATCAGGTGGACACTTGAGATTGTGTTGGCAACTCTTGTCTGGAGGGGGGATGGGAGGATAGAGAGAGAGGGAAGCTGGCAAAATTGTCACGAAAGGAGAGACTGAAAGGGCTGACTCAAGAGGGGGAGAGCAAGTGGGAGTAGGGAGTGAGATGTGTGTAAACTTATATGTGACAGAATGATTGGATTTGTAAACGTTCACTTGAAGCTTAATAAAAGTTAATTAAAAATATATATATATTATGGCTTGCGTCAGGCTACTTTAGTCCTCAAAGTGTAGGTCTCTTGCAGCAGGTTTGACCAATGCAATGCATCTTTTTGCTTTCTTGACTGCTGGCTCCATGGGTGTTGGTTGAGGATACAGAAAGGTTAATTTGGTCACAGATTTACCATGTCCTCTGCTGAGTCTTTGAACGTGTTGTCCTTTTCCACACAGGGCAGAGTCTTCAAGACCTAATACATAAAAAAAGACACAGCAAACACACACACACACACACACAAAATCCCTGCTAACGTGTGAGTGCAATCATGTGCCTTTGCCATGTGTTCACCCTCTGATGGCTCATCTACTAGCAATGTAAATTCACAGGGAGTTGCTTTCATGTGAGACATCTGCTTCATTATTCACTTGTTCTTTTAGAACTGTATGTTCCAGAGGTAGGTGGTGTCTTGATGAGAGGGCAACCATGGCATAGTGAGAAGGTGTGAAGAGATGTGTGAAGGAAAACGAACTAGCATTTGCTAAGCTGAAATATTATTATGCGCTGTGTACTTCAAATATACAAACTCACCCAGGCAGATAGTATAAACCCCAGTTTACACAGGACAACATGAGGCTAAGAGATGTGCAATCATCTGCCCAGAGCCACACATCTGATAAGGAGGGGAGCTGAGGTTTGATCCATGTCTACTTAACTCCAAAGTCTGTGCTCTTTCTACTTCATCAAGTTTCCTCTTATTGTGAAAGCAATGTAAAACGAACATCCCCTTCTGTGACCACATATGTTCTCCTTTATTATTTTCTGTTCCATACCTGGCCTATTAACTGAGCTGCCCCACTCATCCTCTGCCTGGCAACTGTCACTCTGAAGCTGGCATCAGTCAACAAAGATTTCCCATGGAATTTTTTCTCTTGTACTTTCTGTATTCATCTTACGACTGGTCCCTAGTCCCTCAGATTTTTGGCTCTGCATCCTCAGGTATGACTCATTATAACTGATTTGTTGGCCTTTGGCTCCCCACCCTGCCCCTACCTTCACTTGCTCCTCTGGTTTTTATATTCATTACAGCCATGGGAGACATCCTTCTCCCCCATGTCCATTCCTACTTATAGTGAATGAGTCTTCTCCTGCCTCACCACCTAAGTCAACCCTTAAGGTTTCTGATAAATATAATAATGGAAGTGTGAGAGGGCATGTAGAATAGTATGATAGGATCCAGACAAGCTGGCATTTAACGCTAGAATTAGGATCAACCAAACATGCAGTTTGGAGACAGGCACTGGTTTCCCTATCATTATAAAAATAAGGGTATTGCACACAGGACTTGTGAGATTCCTTCTGGAACTAATAATGTATTAGTTCATAACATCTCAACAGCTCTGTTTATACTTGGCTATCATTTCTATAAAAGACTCACCAGAGAATTGGATCTCTTTCATATGCTTCTTGGGATTAACAACAACAGAAGAAAAACAACTTTGGGACAATAAACCATACGGCTCTGATTGTTGCAAGAGCAGACATCAGGAAATATAATAGAGTCTAGCCTAGAAATATTAAGGCAAAGTGTAGGTGAAAAAAGCGGCAGCTGCTAAAATAGTAGCATATCGAATGCACCCTGTGTGGACACGTTCCCTCATTTCACTTTTGCTTATGTTGCCTGTCAATATGCCTTTGCATGGAATACACAATATTTCCATGTTTTTTTAGCAAGCATTTATTTTCAGTACCAACTCCATGCACACACTGAAGATAAACAAGAGATGAATAAGAACTGGAGGAATTTAAATCTAGATACTGCAGGGGTCCTGCTCTCAGAAGCTTTATGAGTGATTTGGTGCATAGACACCATACTTACTCATGTACAAATAAAACATTTCTTAGCATTTCAGATAACTAATTCATTATTTATATTCTGTCTTGCCAATAGTAAGTGTGCAGATTTTTTTTTTAATATTATTTATTTATTTTAAATAGGACCGGTCCAGGTCAAAGATAGGGTTGTTAAAACTATTTTATCTCTTCAACTTCAGTGAAACCAATTCTCTAGCCATTGAGTTAAAAATTCCATCTGGAATATCTGAAGAATACAGAATAACAGTCTTTGTCTCTGGAAGGCCTTGGGAAAAGTATACATAACTGCTATGGGTTATACCCAGTGTACCCAGTGCCGTCTATGGGTTATATCCTAATAAAAAAAAAAACATTGCTGCCAAGTCAGTTCCAACTCATAACGATCCTATAAGACAGAGTAGAACTGCTCCATAAGGTTTCCAAGGAGTGGCTGGTGGATTTGAACTTCTGACATTTTGGTTGGCAGCCGTAGCTCTTAACCACTGTGCCACCTAATAGTTCCTCATTAATAGCTTGGTGATCTAGCTGGCAACTTGGATCAATTAAACCTTTTCCCAATTCAATACCATCCTCAGTTTTCTAGCTTTATAAACTATTGAAATTCTACCTCTTGCAAGAAGCATCTCCTGAATAACTACAAAAAAAAAAAAAAAAATGATTTCCACTACATATAAGATGACCAGAACTCCAAAATTTCCACACACAGGAATCCCCTCATGCCCAGGCAAACTAGGACAGTTAGTGGCCCTACATCCATACCCCTCCCTATGAACGTATAACTTCCTAGAAATGATGTTTTTATACTAATTTATTACTCCAAATTAGCTTGTGTTCCCACACAGTGGGAGTGTTTTACGATGGCTGGAAGGGAGGCACAGTTGTTTGTATATTCTTTTACATGGTTTTACATGCCAGAGCCACCTGTTCCTTGGTTATGCTGGCCAGACCACATTTCGTTACGTTAGCCAGGGCCACGTGCTCCATACAATCCCCCAATCCAAGAAACAGAAGCTTGCCTTGGGTGGGCCTAAAGAAAAAGGCTTTTTT
Source organism: Elephas maximus indicus (assembly GCF_024166365.1). Lineage (NCBI taxonomy): Eukaryota > Metazoa > Chordata > Mammalia > Proboscidea > Elephantidae > Elephas > Elephas maximus. The sequence continues at coordinate 40,063,863 of NC_064830.1, forward strand.
CACAACTAATGATTAGAAAAATAGAATATCAGTAACATGTATTAATTTTCAGACATTTAATTTATCTGGCATCAGTCAGTCAACAATCAAGTATTTAATGAGATAGTCTTTGAATGGATCATACAGGCAGGAGCTCTGGGTTGGTGGTAAAAAAATAAATGGTTTCTAATCCAGCTTTGGACTTTCTGGTTGTCTGTGTTGAACATGCACTTAATCCCTCTGAGTTTAAGTTTCATTATTTTTAAAATGGAAATAATCATATCTACTTTACAGGAAAGCTATGGAAATTACACAAAGACTCAAGAAAGTGATCAGCACAGTGTCTTCTAAAAATTAACTAAATTAAATAAACAAACTAGTCTTGTGCTTAATATAATGAGGGGCACAAAAGAATAATAAAATATAATTCTCCAAGAAGTAGTTAGAGATTCAAAGGTTCTACCCTCTTTGCCTAGGCATTTTCACCCTCACCCAAAGCTTCAATTACCATCTACACATCTAAGCCTCCCACTTCATAGCTCTAGTCCTGATCTCACTTTGGAGATACTGACCCACATATTGAGCTCCACTTGGATGACTGAAAAATACATTAAACTCAATAGCATCGAGACAAAAATCAAATCCTTTTCATCTCAAATCTGGTTGTCCTCCAGTTTCTTCTGTAAATAACGTCACTATCCAATTAACGGTGCATGTCAGAAACCTTGGAGCAACCCTTAACCTCTTCCTCTCCTTAACCCCACATCCATGCCATCACTGAGTCCTATTCATTTTACCTTCTAAATCATTCCACCTCTCTTTATGTCTACCTCCATCATCCTGGCCTAAGGTGCCAACATTGCTTTCCTAGATTAGTTCAATAACTTCTTAAGTGGTCTCCCCAAAATCTGCTTTCCCTCTAATCTTTTCTCAGATAGGCCCAGAGTAAAACATGAAAAATAAAACTAGGGTATGTCCCTGCCCTGTGGCAAAGCCCTGAGTAGTTTTCTATTGCTCATAGAATAAAGATTACAATTCTTCAAAAGGTTTACAAGGCACCCTGCTGTGTTCTGCAGCTTGTCTCATAGCACACAACACAACTCTCCAATTCACATTTCGTGTAGACTTGGTTTCCACCATGGCGCTTTCTGCACATACTGTTCCCCAAGGCAAGAATACTTTACCTTTCCCCTACCCTTTTCCTAACAATTTCTATTTATCCTTCAGGTTTCAATTCAAAATTTACTTTGTCAGCGAAGCATCATATAAGTTCCCAAAACACCCTATATTTATCCTCCAAAAAGCATTTAAAATAGTTCTCACTTTCATACCATTTGCAATTAATTAATGTCTGTGCCCTTTACCAGATTATAACTTCTCTGGGGTGGGTCCACATCTGGCTTTGCTCACCATTATGCCCATGGAACCTATAGTAAGTGCTCAATAAAAACATGTTGATGGATGAGTAAGTGGGTGAGCAAGTGAATGAATGAATAAACAGTAAATGTTACAGGCCGTATCATCCCTATGTGTCAAAGCATCTGGCAATGGAGAGTCAGGAGAAGAAAGCTGTGGAGAGTATTAAAGGATTCCCTGAGGAGGCAATAACCATTGAAGATAACGATTGAGACAGTGGTACTGGGATTAGAATTTAGATATGTAAAGAAGCTGGGTGAGGATGCTTTCCAGGTATTGCCCTCAACAGGTGAAAATTCTCAGAGGCTGGAATAATCATTTCATATACAGAGAAGAGTGAAAAGATCCACTAGCCTAACCATAGGAGAATGGTATTAAAGCCCAGTGTGTTTAATGGGTCATTATGAGACCAGAGGAAAGGGAGGGTGCTCAGTTCAGATTCTATAGTGATGCAGATCATTTGTTTCAATTTCCAGCTGTGATTGGTGTTTCAAATGGGTACTTTGAGTTAAAGCAAGAAGTGAAAGATTCCTGGATGGACGGCAATGATCAAAAGTTCTTTTTCAGGAGAGGGGCTGTCATCTGTTTGTTTGGGTTGATATAGGCTTTTATTTCACTCTATAGAGACAAGTGACTCTATGTGTTACCACCAGTCACACTATTAACTGTAGTGGCATTTTATTTCTAAGTCAGAATACTCTGAGGCCAAGCAAAGAGGAAGCATTAGAGAAGAGGCCTTGCCACAGGCTGCTGACTACCTGACATTTCAGAATGAAGAATCATCATCCTGGAAATATTTTAAGCACTTTTTCTTCCATACCCCAATCAGAAAGCTGTTACAATAAAACGCAAAAGTAGGTTTGTGCAGTCTGCTCACTTGCCACAGGTATAGCCCAACCAACCCAACCCATTGCCGTTGAGTTGCTTCTGATTCATAGTGACACTACAGGACAAAGTGCAACTGCCCCATAGGGTTTCCAAGGAGCAACTGGTGGATTTGAACTTGAGACCTTTTGGTTAGCAGCTGAGCTCTTAACCACTATGCCAAGGAATCATATTTCAGGCATTTAAAACAATGCAAGTTCGCCCCTGTCCAGGTGATTGATAAAGATGCTTTGATACAGCTACTGGCATCCAAACAGCAACCTGTGCCACTTTCCAAAGGAACTGCAGGGACGAAATTTTCCAACATGAAGGGCTTAAGCAGTATGAATTGGGAAGGAGGAAAAATTATGGTGGAAATAGTCACGACTATAAGTCGTTCACCAGGCGCTCCTTGGAAACTCTATGGGGGCAGTTCTACTCTGTCATATAGGGTCGTTATGAGTTGGAATCAACTCGACAGCACCGGGTTTGGTTTGGTTTAGAAGTCATTAGCTGCCAATTGCAAGACCCACGTGTTTTGACACCTACATGGACCAGAGCTCAAGTTACCTATAAAGGAAAGACCTGGTCAAATAAGCATGGTGGAAATTAAGGACAGTAGGCTATGGTGAGAAGTGTTTGGAAGCACCATATACATTAAAAAAGCAGAGAGATTGGGGGACCGGTTGACAATGGTTCTAATGACATTTGAAGTTCTTTGTATAAGTAATATCCCTATGAGCTTGGTGACCCGTTTCTGAGAGGGAAGTATGAGTTCAATTGGGCAGGACTGCTGGGGTCAGAAGCGTCACTGTAATCACCCATGCCTTTGTCATAGAGTATGACAGAGCTCAATATCTTTATTACCCATTCAACATCTTTATTGATGACTGAGGTGAAGGAATCGACAATGTGCTCATCAAATTTGCAGACTTGCTAATACCCCCACAATACAGGAATAAAAGTCTAACTGACTTTGGCAAAATGAAGTGACTCTTCAGTGGGTCACTTTGGGACAGGGGAAAATAAACAAGGGTTCCAAGCTGTCCACAAACTAAATACAAACATCCTAGGCACAGAAATCAACCTTCCTTCACCCTCTTTCATTTTCAGGTCTTTAATAAAGTTATAGGTTACATTTTAGACACCACATTTTAAAAGTATGGTGAAAAAGGATTCAGAAAAGACCAATATACACATAATCAAAGAAAAAAAGGAATGATTGGGGCCAAACATACAGAAGGTGCTTAATAATTATTTATTCAATGGGGAAAAGTAGGAGACAGAAAGAAAGGAAGGAGGGAGGGAAGGCAGTCAGGCAGGCAGGGTCATTACTCAAAACTGGAAAGAGTAAATACTCATCATATTAAAACAAGAACTACAACAAATGATCTACCTGTGTCCCACCCTCAGCTTTGGAATTTTACAATACCTGACTTTGTAACTGCTCTTTCCTGCAATTCAGAACAGACAAGAACCATGCTCAGAAAATGACCCCATGGTCATGGAAAAGACCTTAGATCAGGCTTCATCTTCCAGTGTCCCCTCTCCATCTATGCCTGTCTCCAGAATTTCATACTCTGGCCACATTCTCTCTAGATCCTGAAGATAGAACTGAAACTTCAGAGTTCAGGAAAACAAAGAAACATTCACACAAATAAACATTCAAAAGGTTCATCTCAAATCTGACTTGAAGGTGAAACTAGATCGGAGACAGGTATCTATGCCCCCTCACACCAGTGGTTTTTGAACTTGGCTGTGTATTATACTCATCTGCGAAGGTTGGAATCCTCCTCAGGACCAGTCAGCCCTGTCGCTGCTAGTTGCCATTCAGCTGATTCAGAGTCACGGAGACCCCACGTGTGCAGAGTAAAACTGCTCTATAAGGTTTTCAAGGCCGTGGCCTTTCAGAAGCAGATTGCCAGACCTGTCTTCTGAGGCATCTCTGGGTGGGTTTGAACTGCCAGCTTTTTGGTTACTAGTCAACCTTTTGGATACAGGTCAGACCTAAGACCAATTAAATCTGACTTGCAGGGAGTGAGTCCCAGGCATTAAAAAAAAAAAAGCATTAGGCTTCTTTTAAAGCTCTCCAGGTGACTCTGATGTTCAGCCAAGGCTGAGAACCACTGGTTTATAGCCTATTTGGTTATTTTGCTTCACCTCAGAACAGTCCCCGGAAGAATTCATCCCCAAAAGAGCTGGTAGGCAACCCTAACAAATTTCCTTTACTTAAGGAACTGAGGCAGGCACTTCTAGCTGGGTGGTACTACTACAAACTTCTCAAATTGTAATGTGCATATAAATGCTACAGGATATCTCATTAAAATGCAAAATACAGGTTCTAATTCAGTAAGCCTGAGGTAGGCTGGACATTCTGCATTTCTAACAAGTCCCCATGGGATGCTGATGCTGCCAGTCTGCAGACCACACTTGAAGAGCTGGAGCTGTAACTTCAAGCTTACATTAGCTAATCATCACAGCCTTCAACCAACTTTAACATCCAATTAGCAATGTCCTGGAGTCCCCGGGTGGTGCAAACATTAATGGACTCGGCTGCTAACTGAAAGGTTGGAAGTTTGAATCCACCCAGAAGTGCCAGAGGCACCTCGAAAGAAAGGCCTGATAATCTACTTCTGAAAAATCAGCCATTGAAAATCCTATGGAGCATGGTTCCACCCTGACACACATGGGGTCTCCAGGAGTTGAAATCAACTGGTTAGCAACTGGTTTTAGTAATGCCCTTGGCTCTAAATCAATAGAGACTGATAGCTTACTCTCCTTGTTCTCTGATACTGATAGTATAATTCTCCATCCAAAGCAGGTACAGTTGGGAGCCTTAGTACCCCCTAAGACTATCTAGACAGGTGATTCTCAAGCTATAATGTGCATGCTAATCACTGGGGAATACTGTTAAAATACATATTCTGATTCAGCAGGTCTGCAATGGGGCATGAGATTTTACACTTTCCACAAGTTCCCAGGTGATGCCAATACTGCTGGCCCATGACCAACCTTGAGTAGCAAGAATCTAGGGGAACTTTTATTGACTTCAAATACTGTGGTATCTGAACTTTGGAGTCCCCAACTTAAGAGCTCTCCCAATTTAGCTCACTTGGTTAGGTTCCAAAACTCTGACACTTAACCTCTTTGAGAAAAAAAAAAAAAAAAAAAAAACCCAGACACATAATCATCTCTGACCACAATTTTCTTGCATTGCTATCAACCAGAATTTTTAATGAACCCTACATTACAATAAGAAAAAGGTCCATTTCTAAGTCTTAAAAAAAAAAATAATAATCCAGTCTCAAAAGGGGAAGGAAGTATATCTGATATGGAAAACCAGCCGTATTTAGGACCTTTAGGGTAATGATTACATGACCACACAACTCTTGTGTAAATGAAGGTTTCCCTGATCTCAGACAGCCAGGGGTTGATCAAATCTCAGGAAAGTTCCGGTAAAAATTTAAGGATATGCATAAGTTGTTTAATACAGGACTATTCAGCATTACAATTATTTTAATTGTTATTAGTTCCTCTTTTAAAATAAAAAAGAACACAGCCCTCAGAGAAATATTGATTCTTTCCTCTCAGTTCAATACATTTAAAAGCCAGTTGGAAGCATTCAGAAAGAAACAGAGACAAGCATATTGGACCACAAACTTTAAGACTTAATTTCCAGATCCAATTTAACATTGACATTCTCTGTGAACATAGGCTGTCTCAAGTCACCTTGAACTAGGTTGTCTCCTCTAAAGAGTGGGGTATTTATTGTAGACTTTTAATGAAGGTCAAATGAGATAATGAGCTTGCAAGTGCTTTGAAAAAGCACAAAATACTATGCACATATGAAAGCTTCTTCACGTTGAGTGGGTTTGTACAGGAAAGGCCACCTAACTTGGAAACTTCTATACAGTTTAACAAGCATTCATTGAGTACAGTTGTGAGCCAGAAAACTTTACAGGGGTAGTTTTTCTAGCTTGCCAAGAAATACTGTCATAGCCCCAGAGCTTTGGTCCTTAGGACCCATACCAGTCCACAGTCACATAGAAAAGGCTCCCAGTTTGACAACATCCCAGTCACTGTCTTGGCCGTGATCACCATAGAGAGTGACTTACTGTCTTTGTAGTTTACACATGTGTGTGGTATGAGGCTGATGGATAAAGAAGCAAGGTGAAAAAGGTGAGTTTCTCTTTTGGGCCAAGCCAAGCTACAGCCTCTACTCTAAGCCATGAAAGGTAATCACAGTGTAGGTAGTATAGGCTGACCTGGGTCCCAATTTAACTTATGCTTTTGCCTACTAACTGTGTTACAGGAATATCATTTACCCTATTGACATTCAGTTTTCTGATCTGCAAAGTAGGAATGCTATGTTTTGTGGGAATTCACTTTCTTCTCTCTTGCTTAAAATTTGAGATTCTTCATAAAAATATCCTGTTAATTTTATAAACTGTCTTCAGATTATACAAGCGGTATTAACAAAACATATCTTGATAACCTACTTACATGATGTGCTTGCCTTCTGAGGCTCCCAGAACCCGTGCCCCATCCGACTTATGAGCAGAGAACACAATCAAAGAGCTACATTCCTGTTTTCAAAGTCTAAATCCAAGAGAATAAAGTTGTGAGAGAGTCAGCAAGTCTTCCTGCTCAAAGCTATCTAGTTTCAATCTACCTGGTTCCGAATTCTAGTTTTCATGGCTAAACTTAACTTCTTTCAGAGATAATGTCTATTATGAGTTGAATAGTTGTTGTTATTGTTAGGAGCTGTAGAGTTGGTTCCAACTCATAGGAACCCCATGTACAACAGAACAAAATTCTGCCTGGTCTTGCGCCATCCTCACAGTCATTGCTGAGTTTGAGCTCGTTGTAGCCACTGTGTCAAACCATCTCATTGAGGATCTTCCTCTTTTTCACTGACTTTTTTTTTTTTTTTCTGCTTTACCAAGCATGTCATTCTCTAAGAAATTGTCCCTCCTGATAACATATCTAAAGTATGCGAGATGAAATCTCACCGTCCTTGTTTCTAAGGATCATTCTGGCTGTGCTTCTTCTAAGACAGGTTTGTTCATTCTTCTGGCAATTCATGGTATATTCAATATTCTTCACCAACTTCATAATTCAAATGCATCAGATCTTATGAATTGAAACATGTCCCCCCAGAAGTGCTGCTATAACAGAAATACCACAAGTGGATGGCTTTAACAAAGAGAAATTTATTATCTCACAGTCAGGTAGGCTAGAAGTCCAAATTCAGGGCGTCAGCTCCAGGGGAAGGATTTTGCTCTCTGTCAGTTCTGGAGCAAGGTCCTTGTCATCAACCTTCCCTTGGCCTGGGAGAATCTCAGGGCAGGAACCTCAGGTCCAAAGCACATGCTCTGCTCCCAGTGCTGCTTTCTTAGTGGTATGAGGTCCCCCTGTCTCTCTGCTAGCTTCTCTCTTTTATATCGCAAAGAGACTGGCTTAAGTCACTATCTAATCATGTATATCTCATCAATAAAACTGCTGCTAATCTATCTTTGAGAGAAAAGGGCACTGGGTTTTTTTGTTTGTTTGTTTTAATCTATCTTATTTCATCATAGTGATAGGATTTACAATATATAGGGAAATCACATCAGATGACAAAATGGTAGACAATTATACAAGGGAATCATGACCTAACCAAGCTGACAGATATTTGGGGGGGTGGGGGGGGGGACACAATTCAATCCATGACAAAACCCTCACCTCTGGTACCAAAGGACAGAATTTTGTTTAGAGGTAGGGTCATTACAGATGTAATTAGTTAAGACAAGGCCACAAGCATAGGCCCTACTCTCTTTATGACTAGCGTCCTTATGAGAAGAAGAGACACAAAGACCAACCTGTGAAAACAGGCAGACTGGAGTTGTGTTGCCACAAACCAAGGAATTCCTGGAACTGCTAGAATCTGGGAGCAATAAGAAAGAATTTTCCTCTAGAGCCTTCAGAGAGAACACAGCCCTGAAGAAACCCTGAATTCACACTTTTGCTTTCCAGAAGTGTGAGATAATAAATTTCTGTTGGTTGAAGCCACATAAATAAATTAAAAAAAAAAAAAAACCCAAGCTCATTACTGTCAAGGTGATTCTGCTCATGGCAACCTCATGTGCTGCTCTATAGCGTTTTCTTGGCTGTAATCTTTACGGAAGCAGATCATCAGTTTTTTCATGGCACTGGGGGGGGGGAGGGTTTGAACCTCCAACATTTAGGTCAGTTGTCGAACACAAACATTTGTGCCACCCAGGAACATAGCATAGCTTGTAGTAATTTGTTATGGCAACCCTAGGAAACTAATACAATGTCCATCTACTTCAGGAGATATCAAAACAAGCACTGAATGTTACAATATAATAATGCAACTTGACTTTCAAAATGGAAATTCTCATATACAGGATCAGGGGATCATTTAATTATAATAACAATTATTCTCAATAAATAATAGTTAATGCTGTTATTCTTGTTGCTGTTATTATTACGTGTTAGACATTTTAACTTCTATGTTAAAATATTTGTAGAGAGAATGTCAGTGGGGACAGAAGAGACCCACGGAGTTGCTTATGATCTTGACACACTGTCATCATTCCTCCTTGGGAATAAGGGACAAAGGCCCATAATATTTTTGGCAATGTTACTTGTCATTCATCTCATATGGGATTCAGGATTGAAGAGCTGTTCAAAAGGGGCTCCTACAGAAGAAGGCACAGGCCTGGGCTGCAGATGATACAAGCTGGCCCCGGTGGCTGTATTTCTCATGCTCCAGGGAGTAATACACTGTCTGTAATGCCTTGATTCAGAAGAGGATTATTAATCACACAGCTTAGGGAGCCTCTGCAACATGTAATGAGTTTAGTAACTATGATTTGTGGTGACGACCCTAAACTAAAGCAGAAAATATCAAAGTTGGGTCAATAGTATAGATCTCTCCCTTTTTAACATTGTCTTAATGATCACGGAGGCAGTTCTATTTTGATATCTTTTTGTTACACTCCAGTTGGCGTTTCATGTCGACCTCAAAACAATTTATTTGGTAGGAACATCCCTAGAAGTACCGCTAATAAGTACAAGAGATGATGTTCTTACAGACTATTTCCAAAGGAGATGCAGGGGGTGTGGAAAGAAGTGATGGCCTCTCATCTTTCTCAGGAAAACAACCAATTGATTTTGGTCTAAGTCAAATCAACATAATTATGTCTGAAAATGTTCTTGAAAATGCTTTGTAGCAACTCAGGAAAGAGAACAAACATCCCTTTGTTCTAATTCTGAAATTCAAGCTGTGTCTTTAGACCCCATTGCACACTGTGCAGCATAAACACAGGAGGCTTCTGTTGGATTTTCCACTTAAATTGTTTATGCCAAATAACAATTTGGCATAAACAATTTAAATGGAAAAGAAACCTGAACAGAAACCTGGAACAAAGTCTGAGGTCAATTATCCAATAGAAAATGTCCCTGGGTGGCACAAATAGTTTGTGCTTTGTCTACTAAACTAAAGGTTGGCAGTTCGAACACACCCAGTAGCATCATGAAAGAAAGGCCTGAGAAACTGCTTCCATAACGATTACAACCAAGAAAACTTTATGGAGCAGTTCTACTTTGAAACAGATGGGGGCACCGTGAGTCAGAATTGACTTGACAGCAACAAGCTTGGGTTTTGTTTTTTGTTCGTTTTGTTTTATCCTGTAGAAATCACTTCTATCTTTTTGGCCAACTGTAGCCAGAAAGCACAAACAAGATTCCCAATCTATCTCATCTTTTCCAAAGCTGCTAGCCTCAAGTTTTCTTATAGAAATCTTTGGGAAGACTGAGAACCCAAAGGGCCACTACCTCATTGTTTACCACACACTTAATTATGAAGCTCTCATTTTCATTCTGCAATCAGGAAAAGCAAAACATCATTTACAAAAGGACCTACAAAAGGTCAGCTCTGAGAAATGATTGATGGATTCCCACAAGGAGAAGACTCATTCCAAGCCTGGCGATTGATAAACACACTTACATCATTTCCCATGGCAGAAATGTGCAGCTTTCTAGAGTCAGTGAAGTGGCACCGAATGTGGAGCGGGGCTCCCCCGAGGCTGTGGAGAAGGCCAGCAGCACCGTTGTGTGGCAGTTGTTGAGCAGAAGCCAAGCCTCCAGTCAAGGCTGCTGCCATCACGGGCCCATTAGGAAACTCATCACTGTCTGTCAGAGGATGAATCTCCCAGATGGGTTGACATTCTCACCCCGTTCATACACATGCTTGCCTCTACCAGTGCCTGGGGAGCCCAGGCAGGAGATGACAGGCCAGTAGGGCAATGGGACCACCAGGAAACCTCAGGCCATTTTCCACCCCCAAGGGGTATCTGTGCATTGAAGTTCTGGTTACAGGAAAGAGAGGGTTTTTCCCCCTTGCACTACCTGGTCTCAGTATTTGAAATGATGACAGCTCTCATCTCTGCAAATTCCTTGGCAAGACTAGGACTCAGCAAAACCATCATGAGGAGAGACTGACCACTCAGTGCCCATTCTGCTGTGTGCCTGGCTCCCTGGTACTTGCAATACTAAGGCAGCCACTGCAGGCCACTCAGCAGGAGGAATGATCAATCCATTCAATTATGCCCTTTTTCTATGTTAAGTCCATTAAAGACTCCAATTGCCCAGGAATCCAAAAGTGTACTGACTCTCAGGCTTGGGACTTCTAGCACAACTGAACACAACAGTCCTGTAAAAGTTAAAAAGGCAACAAGCTAACCCCAGGCTGCTGAAAATCTATTCCGTGATCCTATACTGAGAAGAGAAGACAGGAGGAACAGAGAAAGACAATTCCAAAGCTTGGTCCAGAGTCTCATACTCTGAAATTTAACATGACACTTTAGTTAATGAAGAGTTCCTGGGTGATGCAAATGGTTAGCTACTAACTGAAAGGCTAGAGGTCTGAGCCCACCAAGGGGCTCCTCAGAAGAAATACCCACCTGGTAATCAACTTCCAAAAAACCAGCCATTGAAAATACTATGGCGCACAGTTCTACTTTGACACAGATGGGGCTACCATGAGTTAGGATCGATTCAACAGCAACTAGTTTGGTTGGTTAGTTAATGAAATAATTTTCTTACAACCCTCTCCACATTGACTCCCCAAAAGAGTCTATTCAGCATGATCTAAATTATTCAACAAGCATTTATTAAGCACATACCCTGGTGGCTCAGTGGTTAAAAGCCCAGTTGCTAACTAAAAACGCTGCAGTTGAAATCCACCAGCCACTTCTTGGAAACCCCGTGGAGCAGTTTTTACTCTAGGAGTTAGAATTAACTCTACAGCATCGGGTTATACATAGTAATCCAATGTAAATAAAACAAACATTCTTCCTCTACCAGCCAAGGTTCTGGGTTGCAAACAACAGGAATAAACCAAAATGTGGTTTATTGAAAGTGTACTGAATAGTTTGCAACAGCAAAAGGAAAGCTAATAGGCTCAGAAAATGGTCAGTAACTAAAACCAAAAGTAAGAAAACATCACAAGAATGGTCTGAAAGGAACACTACTGATGCCACTGTTGGACATTGGAAGCCACTGTAGGAACCGTAGTCATGACCCCCACCAGATGATGGCTCCCATTACTGTTGTGGTTGGAATCAACTCTAAACAGTCCCGGTTATAGGTGTCAATGCTCCAAATTAAGGCTCTGGGTAGGACCATCCCATCATTTAAGCTTAACTCCTGTGCCCAGACCCTACTTTTGGGGGCAGAGGAGGACTGTCCTCCAGATCTTTTGGCCTCTGTAGTTAGAAGCAGACCTCTCACCATAGCTCAGATGATGACAGACTCTAACAGATGAAGGGTATTAAAATGCTAGAGATTAAAAAAAAAAAAAGAAGAAGAAGAAAATGTCTACCAGGAACTGCATAATGGAGTAGGGATTGGGAATGGAAACCTAATGATGCATTGATGTGTATAACCATGACACCAACGAAGTAGGATGGATGGTATACGTGACATCCTAGCGCTATATCTTGGCACCTAAAGAAAGAAAATACTACTACTCTGGCTGAAGGCCAAGGAAATTTTTATATTGAAATAATTTTTAGCCAAACTTTGAATAATAGACGATGTCTTAGTTACCTAGTACTGCTATAAAAGAAATACCAAACAGAATTTTTTTCTCTCACAGTCTAGTAGACTAGAAGTCTGAATTGAGGGATCCAGTTCCAGGGAAAGTCTTTCTCTGTCTGTCTGCTCTGGAGGAAGGTCCTTGTCATCAATCTTTCCCTGATCCAGGAGCTTCTGAGTGAAGGGATCCTGGATCCAAAGGATGCACTCTTCTCCTGGCACTAATTTCTTGGTGGTATGAGATCCGTATCCTCTCTGTTTAATTTTCTCTTTACATCTCAAAAGAGATTGACTCAAGATACAGCTTAATCCTGTAGATTGAATCCTGCTTTATTAACATAACTGCCTCTAATCCTGCCTCATTAACATCACAGAAGTTGGGATTTACAAAACATAGAATAATCACATCAGGTCACAAAATGGAGGACAATCACACAATACTGGGAATCATGGCCTAGACAAGTTGATACACATTTTTGGGGACACAATTCAATCCATAACAGATGGGATTTCAAAGGATATTCCAAGGAAAAAATACCCCTGCAATTTTAGAACACTTTCCCAGGTATAAAATAAAGCTTTTTGGAATAAACAGATGTTTTATATAAAGCCTAAAAGCTTCTTCTTCCAACTTAATATTTCAATAAATCAAGGGATCTTCCAAAACAGAACAAATTAATATGACAGAAAAAGTAAAATTAATCACCTTATTTCTAAGTCTTCTTCAGGGATAATTAATATAAAGCAGGAAAAGTTACATCATATCAGATTCATCTTAACTTCATTCTTATCATAAATAGAAAATTAACTTAGGGTGAATTTGTAACCTCTTTTCTTTTGTAACAAGCTGGGAACTTGCTTTGGCACCAGGAGTGGTACAGGGTATAAACACACTCATGTAAAGTCATAGCTAAGTTTGGTTTCAAGGATCTTGAACAGGTTGAGAAACTGCATACAATCGATTAAGTTGAAGCAATTAATTAACTTCACTAGGGATGAAGGAAGATCTATTATGGGATTTTTCCTATGAGGAAATAAACTCTTTCCATAATGTGCCAAAATACTTAATGTGGCCACCAACAGTAGGATTTAATTGATTTTTTTTTTCATTATATTTTGGTCCATAATCACTGCTGAAGTTTTACTTATGAGAAAAGAAGTATAAATGTGAATTCAAGACACAGAAATTTTTCTTACATAGACATATAGTAATTGCATGCCCTTGTCTAAAAGAGGATGAACTAAACGGTAAGGAGTTTAGAATGCTAGGTACATGAGGAATGTGAGAAGCAATAGGAAGATTTAGCACACAAGGATCAGAGAAAATGAGTCAAGCAGAATATCAGAATTATTTTCAAATATTTAAAGGATTGAAAAATAAAATTGAAGAAAAATTAGAATAGTCCAGTAATAGATTCGGCTACAAACAAGAAAAGTGGAATTGTTTGACCAGAAGTTGGATAATAATCTGTTGTTATGGCGATGACTGATGAAGTTCTTCAAATTTCTAAGATGAAATAACCAGAAGGAATGACCGCATGTTGACTCATCTAAATTTCTTTGAGGTCAGAATAAGAATATTTATACACATATTTTTAAAATAAATATTTGTTGACTAATGAAAGAACAATCCCTGAATAAAGGTAAGACTTAAAGAGAGTAAGATCTAGGGTTTCTTTAACATTAAGTGAGTAATAATTTCTTCTTGAGGTAAGAATAAAAACTTTTCTGTAAATAAGTTCTGAAAAATAAAATATTTGTTGAATATATTATTTCTTCATTAAATTAAATTAAGATCTTGGGTTCCCTTGCCATTACCTGAGTGACGCTATCTAGCCCTACCCTTATTCCCTTTATCTCCTCTCCTACCATTCTCCTGCTCAGTCACTCTACCAGAATCAAACTGGCCTCTTCAAACATGCCAGTCATGATGTTGCCTCAGATCTTTTACATTGAATGTTGCCTTTGACAGTAATATTCTCCCCCAGAGAAGAACCATTTTTCTATGTCAAGATACGCTCAAACATCACCTTCTTGGACAGGCTTTCTTTGACTGCTCTATTTCTTTGACACCACTATTTCCATACCACAAAATGTAACACACATGTGCACACACACACACAACAGGTCCAATCCCCTTTACCCTTTACTCCATCTTTTTTTTTTAACATGACACTTATCACCTTCTAAAATTCCTACTTACTAATTATATCTATTTTTTTATAAATAATATTTATTGACTCTCTCGCTTTTAGAGACACACAAGCCCCAAAAGAGTAAGTATCTTGTCTAATTTATATGTTGAAGAAATCCTAACACCTAATACATTGGACGTAGTAAATGTCAATGAATAAGCTTTTAATGGATGAAAGAGTCCAGACTAACTATAACATAACTAAATTAGAATTCAATATCAGAAAAAATAACTATAAAAGTCACTTTTGATAACTTGCATATCAAGAAAAAACTGTAATGAAAACTAGAAATTAAAAGTAAAAAAAGGAAGGAAGGAAGGAACTATTTATTAAACTTGAAGGAAAGAACTAATACAATATTTAGAGGGAAATGTATAGCCTCACATTAGAAAAGGTTAAAGCACAGAAATTAACACCCTAAATGTTCGTCATAAGAAGATCCACATAATAAAATAAACTCAAATAATTAAAAAGAAATGAAATAATAACAAAATAGAACATGAATATAAAAAGAGGTTCAACAATGTCAAAATCAGGGCTTTGAAACCAATAAAAATTAAATGGAAAAATAAAACCACTGTTTTTAAAAGTGATCAAGAAACAAAAGGAGAATGTGCTAATGAACAATATTCAGTGGTAACAGAATTCAATATAGAACAAATGAAAAGACATCATAAGAGAATACAGTACAACCTGCAAAAACCAGAACATATGTAAAGTAGAAATCTATTAGAGAAGGAAAACTCAAATACATATTTTCCACTCACAGAGCGTGAGAGAAAAGTGGCATGACTGCATTCTGCTAAAGGCGGAAAATTTGCAAGACCAGGAAAATCAAGACAGTCCTGGTGAGTTCCAGCTCTGATAGGTTTCACTGTATTAGCAAAAGACTTAGTTCAAAAAAGTAGAAGCATCACTCAGGGGTCTTAGAAAAAAATGAGCATTTCCTTGAATAATATAATCTCCCAGGACTAACTAAAAGAGAAATAGAAAACCTGAATAAAGAATAACTTTGCCTTCAGCTTTACCGAGGTATAATTTACACACAATGAAGGTAACCCATTTTACGTTTACATTTTGTTGAGGTCTGGCATTTGTGTACAGTCAGGTTACCACCACCAAAATCAAGATAAAGAACATTTCCATCATCTCAAAAATTCCCTTGAATCCTTTTGTAGTCAACCCCTATCCCAAACACCAACTTCAGTAAACCAGTGATCTGCTTTAGGGCACTATAAAAAAAAAAAAATAGTTTTGTCTTTTCTAAAATTTTATGAAAATGCAATCATACAATATTGAGAATTTTATGTTTACCTTCTTTCACTTAACATAATACTTTTGTAATCCCTCCATGTGTGTAACAACAGTTTACTGTATTAAAAAAAAAAAAAAAAAAAAAAAACCATAGCTGATGAGTAGCTTTCGACCCATTGTGACCCTATGGAGTGATATACTGTAATTTGTACATTTATCATTTAATGATATTTTGGTTGTGTCCAGGTTCTAGTTACAATGAATAAAGCTGTTATGAACATTCAGTTACAAGCATTTGTGTGGAGTTTTTTTTTGTTTTGTTTTGTTTTTTAATGTCTATGACAAGTGAATGTTTTCTTTATAAGAAACTGGCAAGTTTATTTACAAAAGGGCTATGAGTGAGAGTTCCAGTAACTCTACATTCTTGTCAGCACTTGATATTGTCAGTCTTTCTAATTTTAATCATTCTATTAGTAGGTATGTACTGCTATTTCATTGTGGTTTTAATTTGTATTTTTCTTATGAGTAATGGTATTAAGAATTTTTTTTCCTGTACTTATAGATCATTCATATTTCAACTTTAATAAAGTGTTATTTTGTGTTGCTTTTTTTGTTAATATTGAGTTGTAAGAGCTCAATATATATTCTAGATGAAACAAGCCCTCTATCAGATGACTGACTTGTAAATAATTTTTCTGTATCCGTGGTTCGTCTTTGTATTTTCTTAGCTGTGACTTTCCAATAGCAATTAATAAAATTGATAATAGTCATTTGATCAAGTTTTTTACTTTTTAAGATTCATGTCCTATTTAAGGTACCATTGCCAACTAATTGTAACAAGGAGTGTTCCTGTGCTTTCTTCTAGAAGTTTTATAGCTTTATCCCTTGTGCCTAGGGTTATGATCTAGCCATTAACTTTTTATGTATGGCATGAGGTAAGAATCAAGTTTCATTTTTTCCCCATACGGATAGATTTGCAGTTATTCCAAGACCATTTTTTGAAAAGCATATGGCAATATCAGTGTGGGCCTATTTCTGGACCTCTATTCAATTCCTTCGATCTATAAGTCCCTGCTTAAATATGCACCACACTGTGTTTATTACTCTAGCCAGTTCATCTGAGTAAATCTTGATACTAGATAATATAAATCCTCTGACTTTGTTCTTATAACTAATTATTTTGACTATTTTAGGTCCTTTGCTTTTTACATGATTTTTAAAATAAATTCATCAATGTCTTCAGAGAAGCCTACCAGGATTATTATTGGAAATTGCACTGGATATATATACCGCAGAGATATTGCGGGCTCCGTTCCAGACCACTATAATAAAGCAAGTATTTCAATAAAGCAAGTCACACAAATTTTTTTGGTTTCCCAGTACATATAAAAGTTACAGTTATACTGTACTATAGTCTGTTAAGTGTGCATTAGCATTACATCTGAAAAAACAATGTACATACCTTAATTAAAAAAGACTTTATTGCAAAAAAAATACTAACCATCATCTGAACCTTCAGCAAGTTATAATCTTTTTGCTGGTGGAGCGTTTCAACTTGATGTTGTTGGCTGCTGACTGGTCAGGATGGTGGTTGCTGAAGGCTGGGGTGGCTGTGACAACTTCTTAAAGTAAGACAACAATGAAGGTTGCACATCAACTGACTCTTCCTTTCACAAAATATTTCTCTGTAGCCTGTGATACTATTTGATAGCATTTTACCCACAGTAGAACTTTCAAAATTGGAGTCAATCCTCTCAAACCCTGCCGCTGCTTTATCAACTAACTTTATGTAATATTCTAAATCCTTTGTTGTCATTTCAACAATGTTCACAGCATCTTTACCAGAAGTAGTTTCCATCTTAAGAAACTACTTTGTTGGCTCATCCATAAGAAGCAACTCCTCATCTGTTAATGTTTTATCATGAGATTGCAGCAATTCAGTCACATCTTTAGAGTCAACTTCTAATTCTAGTTCTCTTACTGTTTCCACCACATCTGCAGTTACTTCCTCCACTGAAGTCTTGAACTGCTCAGTCATCTATGAGGGTTGGAATCAACGTCTTCCAAACTCCTATTAATGCTGATACTTTGAGTGCCTCCCATGAATCATGAATGTTCTTAATGGCATCTAGAATGGTGAAGCCTCTCCAGAAGGTTTTCAATTTACTTTGCCCAGATCCATCGAGGAATCACTGTCTATGGTAACTATAGCCTTACTAAATGTACTTCTTAAATAATAAGACTTGAAAGTCAAAATAACTCCTTGATCAATGGGCTGCAGAATGGATGCTGTGTTAGCAAGCACGAAAACAAGGTCAATCTCCTTGTACATCTCCATCAGAGCGCTTGGGTTACCAGGTACGTTGCCAATGAGCAGTAATATTTTAAGAGGAATCTTTTCCTTTTTTCTTTTTTTTTCTGAGAAGTAGTTCTCAACAGTGGCTTAAATATTCAGTAAACCATGCCATAAACAGATGTGCTGTAATCCAGGCTTTATTGTTCCATTTATAAAGTATAGGCAGAGTAGATTTAGCATAATTCTTAAGGGCCCTAGGATGTTCAGAATGGTAAATGATCACTGGCTTCAACTTAAAGTCACAAACTGCATTGGCACCTAACAAGAAAATCAGCCCATCCATTGAAGTTTGAAGCCAGCATTGCCTTCTCCCCTCTAGCTATGAAAGTCCTAGATGGCATCTTCTTCCAATATAAGGCTGTTTTGTCTACATCGAAAATCTGTTGTTTAGTGTAGCTACCTTCATCGACTATCTTAGCTAGATCTTCTGGATAACTTGCTGCAGCTTCTATATCAGCCCTTGATGCTTCACCTCATACCTTTAAGTTACAGAAACGGCTGCTTTCCTTAAACCATATAAACCAACCTCTGCTGGCTTCAAACTTTTCTTCTGCAGCTTCCTCACCCCTCTCCGGCTTCATGGAATTGAAGAGAGTTAGGGTCTTCCTCTGGATTAGGCTTTGGCTTAAGGAAATATGGCTGGTTTGATTTTCTATCCAGGTCACTAAAACTTTCTCCGTGTCAGTAATGAGGCTGTTTCATTTTCTTATCATTCATGTGTTTGCTGAAGTAGCACTATTAATTTCCTTCAAGTCTTTTTCTTTGCCTTCACAACTTGGCTAACCGTTTGGTGCAAGGAGCCTATCTCAGCTTTTGACATGCCTTCCTTACTAAGCTTAATCATTTCTAGCTTTTGATACAAAGTGAGAGACAGGTGACTGTTCCTTTCATGTGAACACTTACAGGCCATTGTAGGGTTATTAAGTGGCTTAATTTCAATATTGTCATGTCTCAGGGAACAGGGAGGCCTGAGGAGAGGGAGAGAGACAGGAACGGTTAGTGAGTGGAGCGGTCAGAACACACAGATTTATCCATTAAATTTGCAGACTTATTTGGGTGCAGTTCGTGGTGCCCCAAAACAATTACAATAGTAACATCAAAGATCATTAATCACAGATGACCATAAAAGATATAATAATAATGAAAAAGTTTGAAATATTGCCAGAATTACCAAAATGTGACACAGACACATGAAGTGGCCACAAGTTGTTGGAAAAATGGCACCGATAGACTTGCTGAATGCAGGGTCGACACAAACCTTCAGTTTGTAACAAATGCAATAAAGCGAAGCACAATAAAATGAGATATGCCTCTGTGTGTGTGTGTGTGTGTGTATATGTATATGTGTACATATTTATATATAGTTGTTGTCAGGTGCCATTGAGTCAGTTCCAACTCATAAGGAGACATGTACAACAGAATGAAACCCTGCCTGGTCTTGTGCCATCCTCACAATCATTGTTATGTTTCAGCCCATTATTGCAGCCACTGTGTCAATCTATCACGTTGAGGATCATCCTTTCTTTCGTTGACTCTTTACCAAGCATGATGTTCTTTTCTAGGAACTGATCCCTCCTGATACCATGTCCAAAATACATGAGATGAAGTCTCACCATCCTCACTTCTAAGCAGCATTCTGGCTGTACTTCTTCCAAGACAGGTTTGTTCATTCTACTGGCAGTCCGTGGTATATTCAACATTCTTCACCAATGCCATAATTTAAAGGCATCAATTCTTCTTCAGTCTTCCTTATTCCTTGTCCACCTTTCGCATACATGTGAGGTGACTGAAAATACTATGGCTCAAATAAAGTGCACCTTAGTCCTTAAACTGATATATTTGCTTTTCAACACTTTATAGTGTTCTTTTGCAGAAGATTAGCCCAATGCTTTAAGGCCTTTCGTTTCTTTACTGCTGCTTCCACGGGCACTGATTGTGGACTCAAGTAAAATGCAATCCTTGACAACTTCAATATTTTCTCCATTTATCATGATGTTGCTTTTTGGACAAGTTGTGAGGATTTTTGTTTTATGTTGAGACGTAATCCATACTGAAGGCTGTCGTCTTTGATCTTCATCAGTGTTTCAAGTCCTCTTCGCTATCAGCAAGCAAGGTTGTGTCATTCGTATATCGCAGGTCGTTAACAAGTCTTCCTCCGATTCTGATGCCCCATTCTTGTTCATATAGTCCAACTTCTTGGACTGTTTCCTCAGCATACAGATTGAATAAGTATAGTGAAAGGATACAACCTTGACACACACCTTTCCTGACTTTAAAACATGCAGTATCCCCTTGTTCTGTTCGAATGACTCTTAGTCTACGTATGGGTTGTGCAGGAGCACAATTAAGTGTCCTGGAATTTCCATTCTTCACAATGTTATCCACAATTTGTTATGACCCACACAATCGAATGCCTTTGCATAATCAATAAAACACAGGTAAACATGCTTCTGGTATTCTCTGCTTTCAGCCAAGATCTATCTGACATCAGCAACGATAGTCCTTATCCCACAACCCCTTCTGGTTCTGGCTTGAATTTCTGGCAATTTCCTGTTGATGTGCTACTGCTACCTCTTTTGAATTATCTTCAGTAAAATTTTACTTGCATGTGATATTAATGATATTATTCAATAATTTCTATATTCTGTTGGATCATCTTTTTTTTGAAATGAACACAAATATGGATCTCGTCAGTTGGCTAGGCAGCTGTCTTCCAAATTTGTTGGCATAGACGAGTGAGCACCTCTAGTGCTGCATCCATTTGTTGAAACATATCAATTGGTATTCAGTCAATTCCTGGAGCCTTGTTTTTCATCAATACCTTCAGTGCAGCTTAGACTTCTTCCTTTGATACTATCAGTTCTTGATCATATGCTATCAGGAATGGCTGGTGATTCGAACTTCTGACCTTTTGGTTAGCAGTCAAATGCTTAACAGCTACAGAACCAGGGCTCCTAAAATGGTTGAATGTTGACCAGTTCTTTTTGGTACTGTGACTCTGTATTCCTTCCATCTTCTTTTGATGATTCTTGTGTCATTCAATATCTTGCCCATAGTATCCTTCAATATTGCAACTCCAGGCTTGAATTTTTTCTTCAGTTCCTTCAGCTTGAGAAATGCCAAGCATGTTCTTCCATTTTGGTTTTCTAACTCCAGGTCTTTGCACATTTCATTACAATACTTTGTCTTCTTGAGCTGCCCTTCGAAGTCTTTTAGGTCGTCATTTTTTCTGTTACCTTTAGCTGCTCTACAGTCAAGATCAGGCTTCAGAGTCTGTTCTTACATCCACTTAGGTGTTTTCTTTTTTTCCTTTTTAATGACTTTTTGCTTTCTTCATGCATGATGTCCTTGATATCATACCATGAGTCTTCTGGTCTTCAGTAATTGTTAAGCAATGCATCAAATCTGTTCTTGAGATGGTACCTAAATTCAGGTGGGATATACTCAAGGTCTTACTTTGACTCTCACGGACATTTCTTAATTTTCTATAGCTTCGACTTGAACTTGCGTGTTAGCAATTGATGGTCTGTTCCACAATCAACCCCTGGCCTTGTTCTGACTGAGGATATGTATATCAGTTTGAGGAGAATTGTATTCTTAACAATATTGCATTTTTAATCCATAGACATGATTGTTTCTTGCTTTTTTGGGTATTTTTCAATTTCTCCTACACATAATTTTCTTTGTGCTTAATCTACTTTTGGTTCATTAAGCATTTTTATTCTGTAAATTTATGTCTTTAATCACATTTGGGAAGTTCTCAGTCATTATTTCTTAAAAAAATGTTTTTTTCTGTCCCACTCTTTTTCTCCTTTCCATATAGGTATCCAATTTCACTCTTTTCAATTGTCCAAAGGGTATCTGAATCTCTATTTTTTTCAATCTTTTAGTTTCTTTGTTCTTACAAATGAATATTTTCTACTGATCTATACTCAAGTTTGATAACTCTTTCCATTCTACTATCGAATCCACGCATTTTTCGTTTTAGATATTGTATTTTAATGCTCTAAAGTCTTTTTTCCTTTTTTTTTTGCTGAGATTTTAATCTTTTCATTCATTGCAAGCATATTTCCTTTTATATCGTTCAGGATAATTATAATAGATGCTTCAAAACCCACCATCTACATCATCCCTGGGTTGATCCCAGTTTATTGTCTTTTATCTTGTGAATGGGTTCTATTTTCTTGATTCTTCGTATGTCTAGTTAATTTTGGCTTGTATTTTGGATATTACAAATGCTAAGTTTGAGATTCTAGATTCTGATATTTTTTTCCAATGTATTTTATTTCTTTTGTTTTAGCAAGCAATTAACTTGATTGAACTTCAATTGAAATTCCTGTGTCTTGGGCAGCAGCTCCATTCTTAGTTGAGATCTTTTGTCTTCATTTCAACTGCTTTTAATGTTCTTTGTGCATGCACAGTCCAGGAGTTAGCCAGAGATGAAAGCAGGTAAAATGTGAGAATCTTCTCTTTGACTGCTTCCTGTCTTGAGTTCACCCCCCCCTTTTTTTTTTCCAGTGGCCATGGTCACCCCAGATTCAATAATCTGGGTTTCAGGTCAGAAAAACTAATTTTTTTTTTCACCAGTGCCCCTACTGCCCTGCACCATGCCAACTGCACCTGTCTCATGCTAAAAGCCATGAAAACAGGAGCTCATTTTGTGCAAAACCAAACCAAACCCATAGCTACTAAGTCAATTCCAACTCATAGCAACCCTATTTCACTCTCCAGTGCCTTCATGTAGCTTCATGTTTTGCATTATGTATCAATGTTTCATGATATCAATGTCTTCATTATGTCCAGAGTTGGTAGTTGTTATCTGAGGGAGGATCCATCTGGTATAATCTTAGGTATTTAAATAGAAACAGAAGCCAGTATTAACATTAAAAGAAATTGAGTTACCAATTAAAGCATAATGTACGTAAAGTAAAAGCTAAAACTACAAAATTTTGGCAAGAAAATATAGGATAAAATCTCTCAAACTTAGAGAAGGCAAAAATTTCTTATATCACAAAAAGTACAAAATATAAAAGAAAAAAATGACATATTGTATTTTACAAAAGATAAAACATTTTACTCTTCAAAAGACATAGTTAAAAAATAAAAGGTTAGTGACAGAATAAGAGAGACTACTCAAAATACATATGTCTGAGAAAGGATTGTATGTAGAATATATAAAGCACTCTTAGCACTGAATCATAAGAAGAAAAATTAACCAATTAAAAAATCAACAAATTTAAACAGACACATCACTAATATATATGTGTTATACACAAATATATATATGTGTGTATATATGTATGTATACACACATATACGCACATATGACCAATAAGCAGATGAAAAAATGTTCAACATCACTAGTCAACAGCTAAATGCAAATTAAAAGCATAATAAGATGCCAATACACACCCACTAGAATGGTTAAAATTTAAAAGACTGCCTATAACAAGCACTGTCAAGGATGAGGAGAAACTGGTACTCTCAGTCTTCTGACAGGAAGGTAAAATAGTATAACTATTTTGGAAGTTTCTTAAAATGTAAACATATACCTACCATATGATCCATCCATTTGACTTTTGGATACTTACCTAAGAGGAATTAAAACACAAAGACTTATACACAAATATTCATAGCAGCATTGTTCACAATAGTCAAAAACTGAAAACAACCCAAATGTCCACCAACAACTAAATGGATAAATAATGGGATGTCTTAGGCTGAGTTCTCTAGAGAAGCGAAGCCAATAATGCATATAATACATATAGAGAGAGATTTGTATTAAGGAAACAGCTCACATGATTATAGAGGTTGGAACATCCCAAGTCCTTGGATCAGAATAGAGACCTTTGCCAATTCACTGAGCCACAGAAGCTGGTGAGCCCAAGATGAGTAGGTTGGAGCTCAGGAATTCTGCCCACAGGTTGTGACGGGCAAGGAATCCCCAAGGTCAGCAGGCAATACGCAAGGTTTCTCCTGAGTCAGCTGCAGGGGCTGGCGAACCCAAAATAGGCAGGTTGGGGAGCAGGACTCTTGCCTGCAGGCCATGAAGATTGGCAAATCCCAAGATGGATAGGTAAGCTGCTGGCTCAAGTCCCAAGAACCAGAGGTCAGACAAGAGACAGCTGCTGGATCCAGAACAAGCCAACAACCTTTGCAAGGTGAGCAGGAAAAGGAAGTAGATAGTGGAAGGTGGAACACGGAGAGATAAGGCTGAGGGGGTGGTGAGCCGCCACAGGCCCCACCCCTGCCAGTACCACTCAGCAGATTCCCTCTTGGGGGTGATCACATATCAAATTTCAACAGGGAAGTGACCACAACATTATACAACTGCCAAAACACAGAGAATCATGGCCCAGCCAAGTTCACCACAATCTTATTCATCACATGGGGTGTATCTATACAATGGAATGCTACGCAGCAGTAAAATGAAACAAACTAATGATATACGCAATAACATGAACAGAGTTCAAAATTATGTTGAGTGAAAGAAGCCAAAGAAAAAAGAGTGCATACGGTAAGACTATAGTTATGTAAATGTGTACAAAATTAAAAACTAATTTAAAATTAATGAAAGAAAATCAGTAGTTTGAGGGATGGGAAAGGAGGGATGCATGGACTGCAAAGAGACTTGAGGAAACATTTTTTGGGGGTGATGGCGCTGCTCTGTACCTTGATTGTGGTGATGGTTTCACTAGTGTATACATCTATCAGAATACATGGAATTGCACACTTTAAATTGATGCAATTTCTTGAAAATAAATATTGCTCAATAAAGTTAATTTTAATAAGCAACTGGGCGTTGGGCTAGAATTTATGAACACCAACTTATCTCTGAGATGTAAATCTCAGCATTTTACCAGAACAAAATAGATGAAGAGTGAGGCCGTGGTAAATCCATACACGTGTGTTAGCAAACGCTGAGTAGAGATGAAATGTTTTTAGTCAGATTTTAATGAATGGAGGTATAAGCAAACACACAGGAAAAGTAGACATCTGAAAGCTCGTACAGGATTCAGAATATAATTTCTTCAAATCACCTCATATTCAACTTAAGATGGAATAATAAGCTGCCTATAAAAAAAATAGGAGAAAACATAAGAACAACATACGACAAAATATAAAGATATATGGGTAAGAAAAGGAAATACTGTAAATAAAATCAAAACTGAAGAGAAAAATTAAAATTTGCCCTAGAAGCAGTAAAAAGCAAATTTGATTTTTAGAAAAATTAAATCAGATAGATGATTTGGCAAAGAGCTTTTAGACACAACATCAAAAACATGATCCATGAAAAAAAAAACTGATAAACTGGACTTCACTAAAATTACAAATGTTATGCTCTACTAAAGACACTGTTAAGAGGATGAAAAGACAAGCCACAGACTATGAAAAAATATTTAAAAAGCATATATCTCATAAGGGACTTGTATCAAAAATACTTAAAACTCAACAATAAGTAAACCAACAACCCAGTTTTTAAAAAATGGACAAAAGATCTGAACAGACAGCTCACCAAAGAAGATGTACAGATATCAGATAAGCATATGAAAAGATGCCGAATCTCATATGTCATTAAAAACCAAAACACAAATTCATTGCCATTGAGTCGATTCCAACTCATAGTAAGACCCTATAGGACAGAGTAGAACTGCTCCATAGGGTGTCCAAGGCCATAAACTTTATGGCAGCAGACTGCCACATCTTTCCCCTACAGAGTGAGTGGCCTGTGGGTTCAAACCACCAACCTTTCAGTTAGCAGCTGAGCACTTAGCCACTGTATCACCAGGGCTCCTGAAAATGACAGCAACAATGAGTTGCCACTACACACCTATTATAATGGCTAAAATCCAAAATAATAATAATAATTATAACCCTGACATTATCAAATGCTGGCAAAGACATGGAGCAATAGGATCTCTAATACATTGCCAGCGGACATGCAAAATGATACAGCCACTCTGAAGGACAGGTTGGCAGTTTCTTACAAAGCTAAATATAGTCTTATTATACCATGGTGCTGCTAGGTATTTACCGAATTAATTGAAAACTTATGTCTGTGCAAAAACCCTCCACATGGATGTTTATGGCAGCGTTATTCATAATTACCAAAAACTAGAGCCAACCAAGATGCCTTTCAAATAGTGAGTGGATAAACCAACAGCGGTACGTCCGTACAATGGGATATCATTCAGCCATAAAAATAAATGATCAAGTCAGTGAAAAAGGACGTAGGAACCTTAAATGCATATTGCTATGTGAAAGAAGCAAGTCTGAAAAGCCTACACCCTATATGATTCCAACTGTATGACATTCTGGAAAAGTCAAAACTATGGAGGCAATAAAAGGATCAGTGGTCACCAAGGGCTTGAAAGGAAGAAAAGAAACAAACAAACAAAACAAAACCCACTGTTGTCAGTTGATTCCGACTTGTAGCAACCCTATAGGACAGAGGGGAATTGCCCCAGAGGGTCTCCAAGTAGCAGCTGGTAGATTTGAACTGTGGATCTTTTGGTTAGCAGCTGGAAGGGAGGGATGGTGGATCATAAGGCAAGTTTAGGTCAGTGAAACTATTCTGCATGATACTGTAATGGTGGCTGGATGACATGATGCACCTGACAAAACCCTTAGAACTGTACAATGCAAAGAGTGAAACATAACTTAAACTATTAATTTTAGTTAATAATAATATATCTATTGGCTTATCAATATTAATTATAGTGAAAACTGCAAGCAAAGGAGAGAGGGTATGTGGGAACTCTGTACTTTCTGCTCAATGTTCTGTAAATCTAAACTGCTATAAAAATTAGTCTATTAGTAAAAAAAAATCGTATATTTAGAACAACCTCAAAAAGCTTCATGAGAATGGGAAGAAAATGAAAAAGAGTTGGAAAATAACAAGGGAGCAAATGGTGGATACAGAGATTCATTCTAAGAAAAAACACATTTCTAACAACAATTAAAAAGGAGTATTTAGTAACAAAGTCATAATCAAGGGATTTTTTTTTAAGTCAAGCTGAAACAAATACATGATATGTATTAAGTAACAGGGCTCAGACTACATTCTTGGTAAAATCGATAAAAGGAAAAGAACAAATCTAGATACCTGCAAAATTTATCTTAAATTGTCAGTTAAAAACAAAAACAAAAAAACTCATATTTTCAGTAAAGATACAGGAAAATATAGGTTACTCACAAAGGTATAAAAATTGACTGATCCCTTAGCTGGTTATAATGCTATATGTCAAAAAATATGAAATGTCAAAAGATAACTAAAGGTTTTCAGGGGAAAATATTAGAACCTAATTATTAGGAGTCCCTAGGTAGTGCAGGAAACCCTGATGGCATCGTGGTTAAGAGCTACAGCTGCTAACCAAAAGGTTAGCAGTTAGAATCCACCAGATGCTCCTTGGAAACTCCATGGGGCAGTTCTACTCTGTCCTGTAGAGCCACTATGAGTTGGAATTGACTTGATGGCAACGGGTTTTTTTGGTTTTTAGGTAGTGCAGGAGCCCTGGTGGTGCAGTGATTAAGCTAACCAAAAGGTTGGCAGTTCAAATCCACCAGCCACTCCTTGGAAACCCTGTGGGGTAGTTCTACTCTGTTCTACAGGGTCACTATGAGTTGGAATCCACCTTATGGTATTAGGTTGGGTGGCGCAAATGTTTAAGTGCTTGTGCTACAATGAGTTCCTTTATGTAGCTTTTTGCCTTGGTTCTTTGGAAAAATAGCTTGGGAGATTTTCCTCCTAAATCCTGAGGAGTTGTCACCTTTGCCCTAGTTCTTTGGAGAAGTAGGTTGTATGGGTGTGGGGGGGGTGGGGAGAGGGGCATCTATCCCAGGTTCTTTTCTACTGCCCTGGGTTCGTTGTCATTTCCTGGTCAAGCTGTAAACAACTTGGTGGTTTAATACTTTTGTCTGGTAATTAACAAGATACGAGTTGATTGACACCTCATGGTAATTGAGGATTGGTTGAATTCTGGCCTGGTAAGGAAGGCCTCACCTTGTAACTGAGAAGAATCTGATTAGGCTGAAGTGCATAGGTTTTAGAGGGCTCCTCGTTGACAGAGAGATGTTTAAGAGCTGGGCTGGCACAGAAGCAGAGCCACATGGAAGCTGAGTGGTCCTGAAGCTGCTATACTGACTATGAGCTGGGCCAGTTGGTGGTGGAGAGGCTTATGGCAGAGAGGTCAATGGTGGAGAGGCCCAATAGTGGACAGCCAACGGCAAATAGCAGCTGAGAGAGCTATCCTGGTCAGAAACCGTCAGCACTGAAGAAGGCAGGGAGATGCACTTCACTTCAGGGACCTTTCCAGACTTCGCCTATGTGCTTCCTGATCCTGATCCCAAGTTGTTGTTGTTACTTCCAAGTTAATCCTGATCCCTGAGTTGTAACGTGTTGCTCCCCTATAAACCACATAATTGTGAGTATGCACTGTAAGTTCTCTGTGGACGTTGTAATGAATTATTGAATCCTTTTTGTTTTTGTTTTGGGTACAGAGAAGTAGAGAGTGCCACAGAAAGGAATGGCTGGTGTCAGAAATAATGGAGAAGTTGGAGAGCTGAAGTATATCTAACCTCCACCTTGTGAGAACCAGTTTTGTGCTGACCCTGATTCTTATTCCCCACGAACGTAGACAATTCATTACACTGTATTACAGCACTCGCCTACTAGCCAGAAGATTGGCAGTTCAAACTCACTCAGAGGCACCTCAGAAGACAGGCCTGGTGATCTGCTTCCGAAAGGTTACAGCCTTGAAAACCCTATGGAGCAGTTCTACTCAGCACACATGGGGTCTCTATGGAATGACCTCAGTGGCAACTAACATACACAAATAAGTTGTCTTTCATATCTTAAAGCAATAGGAGAGAAAGTTAAATACTCAAGAAATGGAAACGAATAGCACTGATGTACCTACTTCCTCTGAAGCAATTACATAAAGACATACCAAGTGACTCAGGGGAAAAATCAAAATTAATAAACCTCAATTAGGAAAGTTATGATATGATATAAAAGGAGATTTGAGGTTTTTCCATTGCTCAATTGGCCCTCTAACTCAGAACCATTTTATTTTTTATTGTGATTTAAGTGAGTTTACAGAGCAAATTAGTTTATCCTTAAACAGCTGATACACAAATTGTTTTGTGACATTGGTTTCCAACCCCAGACTCATTTTATTAATATGATGAAATTTAGATTATGTATCTCAGGTACAAAATTGGGGCCTACTTCATCTCACGTAGCTACCCCTCAGTGACCTTCTTTCCTTTCCTGGAACCAGATAGTTCTCTTGAGCCACATCCTTCTTCACACTGTTGTGTGGGAACCTTTTTTGAGGAGAAAATATTGAATGCACTGTGACAAAGATCACTAACAATGGTTATAATATTTATAAGTTTTTAGTTTATTACCAGGAGACTTGCTAAAGACTTTTTATCCCCTCCACAAATGCAGAATTGCACAGAGCCTATAAAGAAGTAGCTTTAATATAAAGGTAATTGAATAACTGATTTTCAGAATTTAAACTTATATTTAATGGCTAAAGTAAATTTCCTTTACATTAAGAGAGAACAATAAAAACTGACCAGTGGTCGATATGATCCCAAGCCCCTTTTCATTCCCTCTTTGTTCTATGAAATGTAACTGATCTGTATTCACTATGCTTTAAACGCACTGTGTAGTATAAAAGAGCAACTATGTTAAAACCCAGAGGAAGGAAGATCTTAAGAAAAAGTACCAAAATTTTCCAAGCTTATCTTTAAGTGATAAAGCTCTCAAACTTGTTGTATTTTGTATTTTCTCCATTTCCAGATTTTCTACAATATATTTCTCTTTATAACAAGAAATATAAATGTTTTAAGACATCATAATTTAAAATTATAGAAATAAAAAATAAATACAATAAAATATTAAGTCTCTGAAATAAAATTCATCACAATGTTAACAGTGGTGACCTAATGGAATTGGGGTTAAGAATAATGATTTTTCTCCCTTCTGGTTTTTTGCATTTACTAAATTTCTATGAGGTTGCCCTGAGTGGAACAAATGGTTAAGCGCTCGGATACTAACCAAAAGATTGGCAGTTCAAGTTCACCCAGAGGCACCTTGGAAGAAAGGCCTGATGGTCTAACTTCCCAAAGGTCACAGCCATTGGAAACCCTATGGTGCACAGTTATACTCTGACGCACACGGCATCGCCATGAGTTGAAATCAATGGCAACTGGTAAATTTATTTGATTAACATGTTTGATAATATTTTATTTATTTATTTTAACACAACATAATTTATGTATTAATTTAATGTTTAGTTTCATAATGAAAAAATAATTTTACCTGTGTTAGTCAGTATCCCAGCAGGAAACAGAGTACACCCTCAAAATGTTTACCAGACAGAGCCTGATGAAACAACTTTTATCTGAGTAGAGTTAAAGAAACTAGCAAGGAATTTTGAGACACCCAGGGATAAGCACGAGAAGGAAGCTATCAATGTTCCTGATCCTGAAGGGGCAAAAGGAGGAAATGATGTTTCCGGAGTCCAGGGAGAGTTGCAATTATGAAAGAGAACATCTTGGCATGCTCTGTGACTGGAAGAACACAGGCACTAGTAGTTGGGTGGCAAAGGAGGGCAAATAAGTAGTATTCTTTCTATTCTCTTGGACCCTGAGGTCCTGCCAATGCCTTTCGCTGGCTGAATCCAGCCAGAGGCAGAGGCAAGAGAACCTAGAAGATGTAGACCATAGAAGTCCGACTTCTGGAGCACAGAGCAGGGCACAGAATGTTGGAGACTGTATTTGGGCCAGGGTGGATAGGGCAAGATCAAACAAAATAGCATGCACAGTCATCTTTGTGTTCACGACCCCTGTCAAAACTGTCCAAGCACTTTTCACCTCATTCACAGAAGATTGAAACAGCAACCTAAGTTATCTCCTGAACCCTCGTCTCCTTCTCCTCCAATCCCACTTGGACACAGCCTTCCTACTTAAGAAAATAATGATAATAAAAAGGCATCCTATTTCCAATAGCACAAGATATATACTTTACCACCTGGATTTCAAAATGTTCCAAAATCTCATAGCACCCATGCCCTTTTATTATCTATTTAGTTTTTACCCTAACTTTATCATATAAATTCCAATACAAGAGTATTTCTTCAGTGCCCCTACTACACTCTAATTCTGTCATCCATCTTCAGTGAAGCCATCTCATTTACCTAAAACAACCTCCCTTCTCCTGTCAGTCCCCTCAAATACTATCTATTTTTTAAAGTCAAAATCAAGCATGGGCTCTCTCTACAAAGCCTGTTTTGACTAAGTATGTCTTTACTATATCCTCTTGTCTCTGAACTTTTCCAGTGTCCACAATCATCCCACAGTTTAGTCTTGTCCCTTATATATGACTTGTCATTCCC
Source organism: Elephas maximus indicus (assembly GCF_024166365.1). Classification (NCBI taxonomy): domain Eukaryota; kingdom Metazoa; phylum Chordata; class Mammalia; order Proboscidea; family Elephantidae; genus Elephas; species Elephas maximus. The sequence goes on from NC_064830.1 coordinate 40,095,440, forward strand.
ATAGGTTGTAAACTTACTGTAAACTTCTCCTTCACAGAACCGAGCACAGTACCTGGCTTGACCCTGGGCACAAAGCGAGCATTCAATAAATATCTATTTATCCTCCAATTCAGCTTAATTTTTCCATTCATCCATTTGCTTTTTTTCCTTTCATTTATTCATTGTTTAACAAAGATTTATTGGGCACCTACTATGTGGATGTTGGAGATACATAATTGAAGAAGGCAGATTAAAAAAAAAAAAAACTCTCCTATGGGACTCACAAGGTGGTCAGAAAGAGTGAATAAACAAAAGTTATATTTACAGTGGAGCGTGTTAGATGATGATATGTGCTGTGGAGAAAAAAAAAAACAAGTATAGTTGGAAGGATGGGGGAATCAGTGGAACAGAGAGTTGGACAGAGGAGGCCTCTCAGGGAAAGTGACATTTAAATAAAGACCCGAAGGAAGGGAGGAACAAGCGCAGCGGCTATTAGGAGGGTATATTTGAGAAAGGAAGAAAGAGAAATGGCCCTCTGGGAGTACAGTGTGTTCAAGAAGAATGAGATGAGTTTGAGGAGGAAATGGAGTTCAGATCATGGAGAGCCCTGTAGAGTGTAGAAGGTAAAGAGCAGGAATGACCTGATCTGGGTCCCATTTTCACAAGAATACTATGTGGAAACCCTGATGGTGTAGTGGTTAAGAGCTACAGCTGCTGACTGAAAGGTCAATAGTTCAAATCCAGCAGGTGCTCCTTGGAAAGCCTGTAAGGCAGATCTACTCTGTCCTTTAGGGTTCCTATGGGTCAGAATCGACCCAATGGCAATGGGTTTGGTTGGTTTTTCATGGCTGCTATTCAGAAAAATCAGCTGTAGTGCAATTATGAGATAATGGCTTGGGCCAGAATGGCATGAGTGAGAAGAGTTCTATTTTGATTATATTTCAGAAGTAAAGTCAGTAGTATTTGTTAGTGGTTAGATGAGGAGTATGAAAGAGAGAGGAGTCAAGGATGCTGACAAGTTCTTTGGCCTATGCAACAGGAAGAAGAGTCTTGCCACTAATTGAGAAGAGGAAAATTCTAGGAAGAACCAGATGTGAGGAAAAGATTGGGAGCTTAGTTTTGGGCATATTAAGTTTGAGATTTCTGTTAGACATCCAAGGAGAGAAGTTGAACAGGAATTCAGGTACATATAAATGCATAGTTCAGGAAGGAAGTCTAGGCTGGAATTAAAAATTTGAAAGTCATGTTTTATGGATGGTATGTAAAACTGTGTAACTGAATGAGATCATGAAGATATGAGTGGAGACAGAGTGATAAAAAGGGCCAAGTTCTGAGCCCTGCAACACTGCAACATTAAGAAGTCAAGGAGATGGGAAGGAATCAATGATGGAGACAGAGAAGGAACAGCCTGGGAGGTTGGAGGAACAGGAATATATGTTCTACCTGGAAGCCAAATTATGAAAATTCATCCAGTGGGAGAAGGAAATGACCGTATTAGATGCTACTGATGGGTCTATTATGGTGAAGATTTGTTGTTGTTGTTATCGTTGTTGGGTGCCATCAAATTGGTTCCCACTCATAGTGACACTGTACAAGAGAACGAAACGTTGCCTGGTCCTGGACCATCTTCAAAATTGTTACTATGCTTGAGTCCATTGTTGCAGCCACTGTGTCAATCCATCTCATTGAGGTTCTTCCTCTCTTTCACTGACCCTCTAATTTACCAAGCATGATGTCCTTCTCCGGGGATTGCTCTCTCCTGATAACATGTCCAAAATAAGGGAGACGAAGTCTTACCATCCTCGCTTCTAAAGAACATTCTGTCTGTACTTCCTCCATGTCAGGTTTGTTCATTATTCTGACAGTCCATGGTATATCCAATATTCTTTGCCAATACCATAATTCAAAGGCCTCAATTCCTCTGTGGCCTTTTTTGTTCATTTCGAAGCTGTCCCATGCATATGAGGTGATTGAAAATACCGTGAATTGAGTCAGGTGTACCTTAGTCAGCAAAGTGTCATCTTTGCTTTTTAACACTTTAAAAAGGCTTTTGATGCAGATTTGCCCAATGCAATATGTTCTTTGATTTCTTTTTTTGCTGCTTCCATGGGCATTGATTGTGGATCCAAGGGAAATGAAATCCTTGACAACTTCTAATCTTTTTTGTTTATCGTGATGTTGCATATTGGCCCAGTTGTGAGGATTTTTGTTTTCCTTATGTTGAGATGTAATCCATCCTGAAGGCTGTAGTCTTTGATCTTCATCAATAAGTGCTTCAAGTCTTCTTCACTTTCAACAAGGAAGGTTGTGTCATCTGCATATCACAGGTTGTTAATGAGTCTTTTCCAATCCTGATGCTGCATTCAGTAGGTTGAATAGTTACGGTGAAAAGATACAATGTTGTTTCACATCTTTTTTCAACTTTAAACCGTGCAGTAGCCCCTTGTTCTTCTTAAATGTCTGCTTCTTGGTCCATGTACGTGTTCTGAAATTCCTATTCTTTGCAACATTATCCATAATTCGTTAGGATCCACACGGTGGAATGCTTTTCTGTAGTTGATAAAACACAGGTAAACATCTTTCTGGTATTCTCTGCTTTCAGCCAACATCCATCTGACATAAGCAGTGATATTCCTCGTCCTACACCTTCTCATAAATACAGCTTGGATTTTTGGTAGGTCCCTGTCGATATATAGTTGCAGTCATTTTAAAATTATCTTCAGCAAAATTTTGCTTGCATGTAATATGATATTGTTTGATTAATTTTTGGGTTTAGAAAACAGAAATTCTTGGTAATATCAGGAGCATTGTTACTGGAGTATTGGATATGAAAGCTTGATTGGAGTGGATTCAAGTGAGAACAATAAGAGATAAATTTGAGGCTATGTATTTTTTTTATATATCATGGATAATTCTTTTGAGGAGATTTGGTTTCGAAGAAGGAACAAAATTGGGGTAGTGGTTGGAGGGGAACATGTAGTCAAGATATATGTGTGTATTTGTTTTAAAGATGGGAAAATTAATGGTATGTTTGTATACTGATAGGAAATAATCCATTCTCTAGAACCAGATATTCCTCAGGGTATTGGAATAACTGACAGCATTTTCTGGATAAAAAAATTAAATGTACCCATATGTACTCATAAATCCCCTTGATATTTTGAGAGCTGGTGGGGGTCTCTAAAAAGGAGCTGATTTTAATCTTTGCCATCTCCAAATTAGTCAACCTTAGAGAGTACAGAAATAAATAACATCTCTGATGTCTTACAGCAGCAATTGATGTTGGCCAGCATGACAGTTCCTAGTAATTGAAGAACTCATGATTGACTTAACTCTGCCTCCTACACACTCTCTTGCTAAAACATGAAGGACGCCTGGACTGAAGGAGGCTGTGCAGAGAAAGGCAGGAGGGAAACTCACCATGACTTCCAGGCGATTCCCCCTTAAATGTCAAGTTTACTTCATATGGATGCTTTTGATTCCATTACTTTTCTGCCTCCTGGTGAACCTCTCTGGCTTCTTCAGGCATTAAGAGAAAGAGCTGCAGCAAGACATGGACAGCATTGATTTTTCTTTATTTTTCTGAATTTTTGTATCACCATTTTTAGGAGCAGAAAAAAAAAAAAAAAATCCCCCAAACTTTCATGTATCACCTCAGAGTCCCATCTCCCTTTTTTGGACTGAGCATTCCTATCTTTCCTCTCTCCAAATATATTCTTTCCACTTCTACCCAGCTACATTTCTTGGCAAAACACAAGCTGAATCGGGGTGAAATTGCAAGGAAGACATGGAGTTCAGTTTGGACAATGATTAAACTCAGATGTAATAACCAAGGAACCATGTAAGCCACGGGCAGGCTGCTGATACCAAGGAAACGAGGAGTTGATTAGTATGGTCCCAGGGTTAACAACTAGGGAAAATGAGAAAAATGATTAACAACAAGGAAGCACTAGCAGAGGCATTCCCTGCTGGGTCCTGGCGGCCACGCAGCTGAGAAGCTCTACCAGATCCCACTTGTCTTTGCTCCCTGCTTTCAGTCTGTCACCAACTGCTGTGGCCGACAACTTCTGACTTTTCTCAAAACACTTTCTTTTATATTTCTGCAATTTTAGACAAGCCTCTGAGCCTCATAACTTGGTGCCAGCCTCTGCCTTGTGGCTGACTCTCACTCTCCAGATGGCTCCTACCAAAGAAGTTTCTGCAGCACAGTAAGAATGTGCATTTGTGATTTAAGTCTACTTCCTTCTAAGTGCTTCCAAAAATCAAATGCAGAGGCCTGGTCATGAGTGTTTGGATTTTCTATCATTCCTGCCCTGTCATTAAGTTCCTCTTTAGAGCCCCAGTCAATTTGATCCCTCTCACCCATTCCTTGGCCCCACACCCTCTTCTGGGCCCCCTCATCAGAGCTAACTTGCTTTACCTGGGCTATATATTGTGTCCTTCTACCACCCATCTGTCAGTGTGTCATACTGTGGTGGCCTGTGTGTGGCTGCAATGCTAGAAGCTATGCCACTGGTATTTCAAATACCAGTAGTAGGGTCACTCACGGTGGAACAGTTTCAGTGGAGCGTGTAGACTAAGACAGACTAGGAAGAAAGACCTGGTTACCTACTTCTGAAAATCAGTCAATGAAAACTATATAAATCACAAAAAAATATTTTCTGGCTTGCTGGCTGTGGACACGTTATCAGGAGGAATTAATCACTAGAGGAGAATATCATGTTTAGTGAAGAAAGGGCCAGCAAGGGTGAAGGAAATCGTCGGTGAGATGGATAAGCACAGTAACTAGAAGAATGTACTCAAACACACTGGCAGTCATGAGGACGATGTAGGACCAGACAATGTTTTGTTTTTTCTGTGATACCTGAGGTCACCGTGCGTCAGAATCTGCCCGACGGCAGGTGTCTGTCTGTCTGTATATTGTGTCCTTAGAAAGCAGTGCTTTCCCAGCCCTGGTTTATATGATTCTGTGATAACTTTTTAATAACCCCATAAATGCTTCACACACTAAGAAGACAGCAAGCACTTCAGAAAAAAAAAAAAAAAAATCCATATGGTTTATCATTACAGCAAATTCATGGGTAGAACATATTAAACAAACATGGATTACCCAGGCAGGAGTGTATCTTCATAAACCTTTGCTCTTCAGCAAGCTGGCCAAGGAGCTGTACTCTTTAACAAAGAAAGCTTAGTCCCCTTTGCCTAATAACAAAATAGCCCTTGCCTCAGCCTGATGAGAATATTCACAGAGCCAATGGTCAGAGAAGAGGTTGATGTGCTTGTGCTTTGTACGGGCTAATTAATCAAGCATTCACTCCTCTGTGTTTGCAGAAATTTTACAACAGGGCATAGGAGACCCTCCCCAGTGTGGCTGCTGGCCATCTCTCCAGCCTCCTCCATCACCCCTCCTTCACGTGTTCCCTATGCTCAAACCAGTTCCTCAAATGTTCCAGGCTCTATCATCCTTCTTCTCTGTGCCTGGATTTCCATTAAGCCCCCTTTTCACTTGATAAACACCTACTCACCATTCAAGACTCAACTCGAATGTCACCTCTGCAGTGAAGCCTTCTCAGCTGCAGAGATCCTAACACAGGACCGAGGACCCACAACAGACATTCAGGAGGAGCTTGTAGATTGAATGATTTTATTTTGGAATGTGACTGGATTTATTTTCTTTCTAGACCTCTTACCCTTAAAATTTTCTTTGGTGTTCATTCACAACTAACCCTCAAACCAAACTCCCACACTAAAGATACAGCAACTGACTCAACAGTGTTGTGTGAAGGAGTGGGAAAGACTGCACTGCCCCATCACTGTGTACAACTGAGCTGGGTACTGGAACAAAAATCCATATACTAACTGCTGTTCTGATATTGCTATTCATGTATCTTTAAAATTCCACAATAATGTATATTTAAAATCGTGTAATAGTTGAGCTCTAAAACATGAAATTATGTTTTAAATACGTTGCTGTGACTCCCTTCTCCCCATTTTAAGAAAATCAAAGAGAAATCCTTTTGTAAAGTAAAAGGCTTCTGTAATATGAACATTTATTCCCACACTTAGCTAGTGTGTAAATTTAAATGTCAGTGAACCTACTTTCCTCAAAGCAGAATCCACCATCACGATTGCTTGTCATTCAAAATAGGAATTAATCATGCAAATTTGCAAAAGGTAACAAAATAGGATAATTTTTAAGAAAATATAGAACTAGACAGGGCATTTCTAGTTATTCTCATTTGTTAGGTGAATGGTCTGCCTCTACTTCTCCCACCCAGCCCTCCCAAGTAAAGGCCTAGAACATTCCTTGATAAGGAGGCTGGGAATTGGGTTGCCTTCTCTCTCCCAGCTCCTTCTCCTTATTAGAGAAGCCCTCCTCCTGTCTGGAAAACCTGGTGGCATAGTGGTTAAGAGCTATAGCTGCTAACCAAAAGGTTGGCAGTTCAAATTCACCAGGCATTCCTTGGAAACCGTACGGGGCAGTTCTACTCTGTCCTGTAGGGTCGCTATGAGTCGGAATAGACTCAATGGCAACATGTATGGGTTTTCCCCCATCTGGGCACACAGTAAATTTCTGTGTCTTGTACATTTGTGGGCACCATACGGCACCTGGCCAACTTCACTTGTGTGTCCGTTCCCAGTGGGGAGGGAACGGGGTCTCTTGTACTATGCATAAGATGGGTGAACGTAGAGCATCTGCCCCACCCAGGCCGTATGTGGGATGAGCCAGCTGGCCATGGAAGACCCGTGGCCACTAGTGAATCTGATCTCACTCTATCTTCTCTCTGTGAGTAAGGCATTTCCCATGCACTGGTAGAGTGTGTGTGGTCTTTTGCTGGAGATTAGGAACCCTAGGAGTCAACATCATTCTTTCTCTAAAAAAAAAGAAAAAACAAGAAAATAAACCAAACGAACTTATCCAATGAGAATGTGAAAATACTCTCATATCATTTACTGCATTTAGTCTTTACAAAATCACTACAAACTAGGCAAGGAAAGTATTATTATATCCGTTTCAAGATAGATAAGGTAGAGGCAAAGCAGAAATTCCCACATTATGTACCGGCAAATGTAAGTCTATAACAGGCCTCTGGACTATCAAGTCTTGTGTTCTTTGGATCCTTCTATGGAGCAAAACGCCAACTCAAATTTTAGGTGTAACTCAACTTGAATTGATTTCTGAAATATCTGTCTCAATAAGCCTGAGTGAGCAGAAATCAATCTATTAGTGGGGAGAGAAATGTTTACTCAAGGACCCTTGATAAGATTAACATTACTGTAAGTTATTCTACTTAAGGAGCTTCACTTACCAAAAAAAAAAAAAAAAAATGTAATACGCAAAATTGGACATTATTTACATAATTATAATCCTTGATATAAAATAAAATTTGATATATGCCAGAAAGTATATCTCTATTTCAACCTTCATGACAACCTGCAAGGTAAGTAATACCATTCATATTTTATAGATGAGAAATTGAGGCTGAGAGGTTACTAAATTATCCAAGTTGATGTGGAAAATTCACCAGTGTCATTTCCCTTGTTCTTGGCATTGTGCCTGGAACAGTGAATGTTCTCGATAAACATTTTTGAATGAAAGAATGACTAACTGAATGAATGAAGTGGAAACTTCATTTATTTAATTCATATGTGTCTGTTTCTAAATGTCATACTTTTTCCCTTGTGTCACACTCTTCACTTTATAACTGAATGTATTGTTGGCTCCTTTAAAAGGGAGCATGTCCCCAGAGCATCGGAAATAGAATTTCAGTTTCATATAAAATTTCGGGAAATGATCTGCTATGTAAAGCAGGGAAGTCTAGATTGTAAAACACACTCCATACTGGTGACATTAAGACCATTCAGGTCCGAGTCCACTGCTGCTTTTCATTAGTCAGCTGCCTTGTTTGGACATGGTGAAAATTCAAACTGGTCTGTTAGTGAGTCGCTTGGGGCCCCCTCCTCCCCTTTAGTTCCCCTGGCTCCACCACCCCTCTCTCTGGGGTCTCTTCCTAACTCCCCAAGGTTCTACTTAAAACAGTCAAACAAAAACACCTAAAGTATGCCCTGTGTGTAGGATTCTGGATAGGGACTATAGGCAGCTTCAAGAAGACTGCTATTTCTAATAAGGAGAGGTGGCCAGGGTCAGGCGAAGGCATCTCATCCTATCACACAAAAGACAAAGGGTGTTCACTTGTGTTTTAGGTTGTGTTCCCTAGAGGAGCAAAACCAGTGAAGTGTATATACATACATATACTTTTATTTAAATGTCAGTGAACCTACTTTCCTCAAAGCAGAATCCACCATCACGATTGCTTGTCATTCAAAATAGGAATTAATCATGCAAATTTGCAAAAGGTAACAAAATAGGATAATTTTTAAGAAAATATAGAACTAGACAGGGCATTTCTAGTTATTCTCATTTGTTAGGGGAATGGTCTTGTACATTGTACATTTTGTACAATGGTCTTGTACAAAAGTATACATACATATACTTTTTGTATATGTATGTATGTATTTTTATGTATAGAACTTACTGCCATCAAGTTGATTTTGACTCATGGAGACCCCAGAGTTTCCAAGTCTGCAAATCTCTTAAGAAACAGGCTCCCACTTCTTTCTCCTACAGAGCCACTGATGGTTTCAAACCGTCACCTTTTCAGTTAGCAATCAGTCACTTTAACCACTGCACCACCAGGGTTCATACATATAGAGAGAGAGAGAGAGAGAGAGATTTATTTCAACAAAATGGCTCACTCAGTTATGGAGGCTGGCAAGTCCCAAATCTGTGGGTCATATGTCAGGTGGGAGGCTTTCCCACCTGACATGGTTGCAGGGGCTTACAAACCCAAAATCTACAGGTCAGATGGCAGGCTGTGGGCTCACAGGGCTGCAGGAGCTGGTGAATCCCAAAATCTTCAGGTCAGATGGCAGGCTGCTGGCTCACATCCCAAGAACTGAAGGTCAGAGAAGGACAAGTCAAATACAGGACCCAGAGAGGGCGAGCTTTGCAGAACATCCATATATACTGGATGCAGGCCACACTCAAAAGGAAACTCCCCTCTTCTACTAATTGGCTGCTCATATCAGATCACAAAATGGAAGATGATTACATAAATCTGGCAAACCACTGAGAATCATGGCCTAGCCAAGCTGACACATAACCTTAACCGTTACAACTTGCCATAAATGGAACAAAAATCATGAATGCCCAAAGAGAAATAGATGAAGTAAACAGTATCCTTTCTAAAGGCAGGAATTTTTCCTCTGTATTCCTTGGTACCTTTCTAAAGCCAAATTCTCAGTAAGCAAAGACAAGCTCACAAACCAAGAGGAAACAGAGAGAGGAAGGCAGGCCACAGCTACATGTTCACCATCAACCCTCATGGGAAGCAGTTGACCCTACTAGAAGCCTGCCCACCAGGTAATCCTGTTTCTTCCCCCCTTTTACCAAAGCTCTTCTAATCTACTACTGTAAAGTGCAAAGAATCCATGGATACTGACTTGTTCTAGCCCCACATCTTGTCAGGAGATAAAGAACTCAGTATGCTGGAAAGGCTCCAGGAGAGTGAACAACTTCAAAGCCAGAGAGAGGCACAGGAGAGCCCACGTTCTCTGTAGAGGGCAAGGCTGAGAGCTAGAGAAAAGAGATGTTCTTCTTGTAGAACACCAGCCTGATGGAAGAAAGCCAGAGAGACAGCAGGTCTTGAGGAGATAAAGTCATAACAATAAATTGCATTCCTTAAGCCTCTTTGGCCTAACACTCTGATTTGCAAAACCTTTAGACCATCTCTAATAGCCTGAAACCACAGCCTACCCCATCTCCATCATGAATTGGGTTTTCTCCAGAAAGAAGGAAGTAGCTATGCAATCTGGTGTTTGTATAGAAATCACAACAGCAGAGAAAGGAGGAGGCACACACCAGAACATCTGTTCAAAGACACCATCTGAGAAATAGTCAAGCACTCACAGGATGGGAACATCTGTGTAAATCTCCACATTCCAGGAGCCTTGAATTGGAGGAGAGAGAGAGCCTAGAGAGAGGAATAAGAGAGGGAGGAATAAAACCAAAAGGAATCAGAAATTAAATGATTGAAATAATGTTTTATAACAGTCAAAGGAGGTGCTGCAAATAAAGAGCAGAAAGGGAAGAAGTGTGTCTGGACACTGTTTTGGTGTGGATTTCAACACAAATGAATGCACTCTTTCTGGAGAAAGGAACAACAATACCCTGTGCTCTGTGGAACAACTAGAAGGAGCCCAAAGACTCACAGTTTATGCTGAATGGTTAGATAACTTACCCAAAATCACAGATTACAAGAGAGGAGTTGAGAAAAGCCAGGTCTCTCTGACTCAGAGCTCATACTGAATTTTCTATCCACTACTTGCGCTCTTTGTAGCATTTCTATCACCCATCTGCCAGTTTGTCTTCCTGTGGTGGCTTGCACGTTGCTGTGATGCCAGAAACTGCATCACTGGTATTTCAAATACCAGCAGGGCCACCCCTGGTGGACAGACTTCAGCTGAGCTTCCAGGCAAAGCCAGACTAGGAAGAAAAGCCTGGTGATCTACTTCTGAAAATTAACTAATGAAAACCTTATGGATCACAACAGAACATTGACTCACTTGCTTTGAACATGTCATCCAAAGAGATCAATCTCTAGAGGAGGACATCATGTTTGGTGAAGTAGAGGGCCAATGCGGGGAGGCAGACCCTTAGATGGATTGGCATAATAGCCACAAAGTTGGATTGAACATGCCAGTGCTTGTGAGGATGAGGTGGAATTGGGCAACATTTTGCTTTATTGTACATGGGGTCACCGTGATTCAGAGTCAACCTGATGGCAGCTATCATCACCATCACATTTGACAGTAACAACCACTCTCTTGTCCTGGCAAAGTTCTTCTCTTTTGGTTTCTATGACTCCAATCTCTTTCTCTCATTCACACACACACTCTCTCTTTCTCTTTCCCTCTCTTTCTCTCTCTCTCTTCTCCTCTCCAGTTCTCCAAAGCATTTTTCTCTAGTTTCTCTTCAGTTGGCAGCTTCAAGGAGATTTATGTTTCTAATAAAGAGTGATATGTTTTTGATATTCCCCATGCCTCCTTTTCACCCCTCATAAGCATTTTTTTTTAAGCATTAGTCAGAGGGTTAATACCTCCTTAGATAATCTACTTCATTCACTTCTGCTTATACCTATATGCTGATGCTTTCAAATTTTTATATTAAACCAAACTCTCTCCTTAGAGCCAGATCTATATAACCAACTATTTATTCACATCTCCACAGACACCACAGCCAACATTTCCCAAACTGAACTCATTCAAACCTTGGCTAGCCAAACCTGATTGTAGGCCAGTCTATGCTTTCAGAGGCTGCTCTTCCCATTTAATTCCAAGTTGCACAGAACACAGGAGTCCCTGAGTGGTACAAATGGTCTAGCACTCAGCTACTAACTGAAAGGATTTGACTCCACTCAGAGGCACACCAGAAGAAAAGCCTGGTGATCTAATTCCAAAAGCTCACAGCCATTGAAAACCCTATGAAGCACAGTTATACTCTGAAATATGTGGGGTTGCCATGAGTTGGATTTGACTTGGCAGCACCTGGCTTTGCCTGGGCTCTGTGTTTGTTCTCCTATAATTTCCAGGGCATAATGTTGCTATAGTTCTTATCATAACACATTTTAGTTGTTTACTGTTTTCCCCAATGGACTATGAGCTTTTCAAGAGTTGGGAATATGTCTTATTCATATGGATCTAAATGTAAGGTATGTGGTTAATGAATTGAATCTTGAATAAATAAATCCAGAGCCTAGTCCAATTAGAGGTAGCACCATCACACAAGACAGAAGTCCTCCTTATGGAGCACAACAAAACATTGTCTGACTCGCTTGTTTTGAATACGTCATCAGAAGGAATCAACCACTAGAGGAGGGCAATTATTTGCCAAGCTGTATACTTACTTACCTCCTACATAACTTGGAACATTTTGTACATTTTAACATATGTAAATTTTGTACATTTACATTTTTAATTAGTCCCTTTTGCCCCTGCCTTATAAAGGGCTCTTATGAACTCTCCCTCCCATACCACTTCAACCCTGGAAGAGGAATTTAGTGAGTGCAGAACGAGGACTAGACGCCTTTAAGAGGAAAATAAAGAAGAAACCAATAAAACCTCAATTTCCATGCAGGTTGACAGCCCAAAACAGTCCCAAGCTAAGAAAGTAAAGAAAGGAAGAATGTTTCACTTTTGATTATTACACAGGAATGGACATTCTGATTATTGGACTAAGGTTGTTTGGGTAATAGAGTAACCATGGGACCTTTAATTACCTAAGAGTGACTAGAGAAGTCAAGGGAATTTCTTTATACTTTATCTAAAGAAGGGAAAGAACTAGCCCCAGAGAATGGATTGAAGGGATAAAAGAAGACTAAAATAAAGTCGTTATGTGATTGTGATCTATAAGTTCTGCTTATTCGGCACAATGTTTACCTAGTTTGTTTGAAACTACTTAAGAGTTTAGTTGTACTGTAGTTAAGTAGTTAACATAATTCTATGGTTTATAAGCATTTAATTAAAATATTTTTTATTGTGATTTGGCAGTTTTTCAATTATTAAGATAGTATTTCCCTTATCATGTCTCAAATAAAGTATAGGCCCTGGTAAAGCTCATGGGCCCTAGGCACCGTGTCTGCAGAGCCTAATGGTACAGCCACAATGACTCATTACATTCACTCAGCCAAAGTGCACATTTAAAAATGTAAAGCTGATTATGTGATTCCTGTATTTAAAATCCTTCCATTAATCCTAATCACCTACAGGATAAAATCCAAATTACTAAATAGGAACTCATGACCTTCACAGCCTGGCCCAAGTTCCCTTACCAGCCTCATCTCTTGCCAGCCCTCCCCATGCCTCCATGTTCCACCAACACTGAAATATATGCAAATGCAGACATGAGGCATTTTAAACCTCCACATTTTTTACACTGCCTGGAATGTCCTTTCCTGTCTTATATATAAAGTGAAATTCTTTACATTTTTTCAGACATTTTGAAAATATCACTAGCTTTCTGAAACTTTCTCTGACTTCCTTCCCTATCCCTAATCAGTTGCCATGTTGTCATTTCTGATTCATGGCAATCCTACGCGTGTCAGACCATGTGTGTCAGAATGCAACTGTGCTCCACAGGATTTTCAATGGCTGATTTTTCAGAAGCAGATTGTCAGGCCTTTCTTCTGAGGTGTCTATTGGTGGACTTGAGCACATTAATCATTTGTACCACCCAGGGACTCCTCCTCACCCCTAGTATAGTTTACCAGCTGTCTCCCTGTTGTTGCATTTACCAAATGCTACTACCTAAATATTTGTCACATGTCTTCTTTAGCACCTAGACTGGAATCTCCTTGAAGGCAGAGACTAAATTTTATTCAAGCTTTTTCTAAAACATTTAATCCAAAACTTGACACACATCAGACACTAAATAAACTTTTATTCAATGGATAAATAAAAGAACATTGTTACCTGTAGTAATAGAACGCAAATTGCCATGATCTTTGGACTGTAAAAGAATATATATTAAAAGAAGGAGGCTTAGGCCAAACTAGGCAAAAAGGCTTTATGGAAACAGGAAATTCAGGTGTGCAATTATATTAACTGCTTTAAACCACAGAGAATGTGAGGGAAACACTGGAAATTACAGAAGAGCAAATACAGTTCTGAGTTAAAGAAGGTTAAGATTGATTGTGAAATCTACAGCTAGGTTCGCTTGACATCTATACATGGTAAGATTCCATAAAATTTTATTGAATCAATTATTTGTGATTCAATAGAATCTAGTAGAAGAAACAGCAATTACTGGGAAACAACTTTTTAATCTAAAAAATATAATGTTTAAAAATACTACTTATTTTTAGTTCTTAAAGTTACTAATCTTATAATTCAGGGCAATGGGGTAGCTATAAATGAAATTTACCAAAACACTTACTTAGAACATCACAATATCTTTTTAAAAAAGAAAGAGAAATACTGAAATGAGTTAATTCAAGTACTGTCACATAAGAGAATTCCCACTGCCCACACCACAAGTCTAACCCCAAGTAACAAGCAAATGAAATCTACCACTAGAGAGGAGCAAGAGGAGAAGATAGACACCCGTTGTGATGCATACATAACAGGACTGCTGTAAGGTAAGGATGGAACAGGAACACTGATAAAAAGTCTTCAGCAGCACTCTACTACCAAAACACAAGGTAAAAGCAGTTTCTGCTAGAGAAATTTGAAGGCTGCTCTACACTAAAACGAACCATAGCAACGACAATGACAAAATCTAGTTGACTCAATCCTCCTTACTAATGATCTGACAGAAGAAGATGAGCCCATCTCCTTGTGTAGATACAATTTACTTTGGTCTGTTTTGTGCACCAACATACCATGTTTGACATTTAATAAAAGTTATAAGGGAAAAAGCCAGAAAAACAGTAATCAATTGTCAAGAGATAAAATAGTCAATATAACCAGACTCAGAGGTGACTGAGACATTGGAACTTTTAGACAGGGACATTCAAATAACTACAGTTAATATTTTAAAGAATACAGAGCATGATCAAGCAATATTTAGCTCACAAGTTAAATTCAGCCTGCTGTCTGTTTATGTCAATTGTTTTATTAGAACATAGCTGTACCCATCCATCTACAATTGTCTATGGCTACTTTAGTGTCACCATGAGTTGGAGTTGGCTCAATGGCAACAGAATGGCTACTGTCACACTACAATAGCAGAGTTGAGTAGTTACAAGAGAGAGCATAGGTCTCATAAAGCCTTATATATTTAATGTCTTGTCCTTTACAAAAAAAGTTTACTGACTGCCAGTCTAGTGGAAAAGGTTGATAATGTGCATAAACAAATATAGAATTTCAGCAGAGAGATGGGAACTACACAAGCAGGAGTCAAATAGAAACACTACAAATAAGAATCATAATATCAGAGCTGAAGAATTCCTCTGACAGGCTCATCACTGAGTAATGTCAGTGTCCATTGAAATTATCCAAACTGAACCAGTATCCAAAGAGAGAGGGGACAAAAGAAAAGAGTGAAGGGAGAAAAAAAAATGTGAAGGGAAAAAAAAATAGAACAAAGAATACAAAAGCAGTGGGAAATTATCAAACTATCAATGAAAGTGAAATTGGAGTCCCAGAAGGAGAAAAGGAATGGAATACAGCAAAAAATATATTTGAAAAAAAATAATTTACCAAGCACTGTCACATAGATCAGACACCCTGGTGGTGTAGTGGTTAAGTGCTACGGCTGCTAACCAAAGGGTCAGCAGTTCGAATCCGCCAGGCGCTCCTTGGAAACTCTATGGAGCATTTCTACCCTGTCCTATAGGGTCGCTATGAGTCAGAATTGACTCAACAGCACTGGGTTTTTGGTCACATAGATCTATAAAAAATAAATAAATAAACAGTTGTTTAAATTACCATACCATTTAATCTGGGGGGCTGTCATGGGTTGAATTATGTCCCCCTAAAAATGTGTGTGTCAATTTGGCTGGGCCATGGTTCCCGGTATTGTGTGATTTTCCTGTATGTTGTATATCCTGCCTCTGTGATGTTAATAAGGAAGGATGGGTGGCAGTTGTGTTAGTGAGGCAGGACTCAATCTACAAGATCAGATTGTGTCTTGAGGCAATCTCCTGAGACGTAAAAAAAAGGAAGAGAGGCAAGAGACAGGGTATCCTCATACTACCAAGAAAGAAGCACCAGGAGCAGAGTGTGTCCTTTGGACCTGGGGTTCCTGTGCAGAGAAGCTCCTAGTTCAGTGGAAGATTGACAAGAAGGACATTCCTCCAGAGCTGATGGAGAGAGAAAGCACTCACCTGGAGCTGATGCCTTGAATTTGAACTTCTAGCTTAATAACTGTTAGAAAATAAATTTGTTAAAGCCATCCACTTGTATTTCTGTTATAGCAGCACTAGATGACTAAGACAAGGGCTAATTAATGGATGACATCAATTTGGACAGAAGTGTTTGGTAGCATACAACAGAGTTCTGACTTTCATCCTGTCCTTTATACATTTTTACTGATAATTTGTATGAAAATATAGGTTTACTAATCAATTTTTCTGATCACATTGACCTAAGAGACAAAATAAATCACAGCGAATGACAGATTTAAAATAGATAGTGTCTAAATAAGCATGCTAGTGCAATGGACTAAACTTCATTTGTAACCATAAAATTTATACACATAAGCCTGTAAAAACAGAAGGTAAGTGAGGCTGGACTGACTTACAGTACATATCTATTCAAGATATAGAGGATTTACATGAAAATTAATCTACTTCAAACCAATATCTGTATTTGATGTGGCTTACAAATAAATGTGCACACTCCCAAGAGGTGTCACCAGAGGTACAGAATGTAAGACAACTGAAGTGAGAGGGAGTCCCTTTCTTGTCTGTGTCTTAACTATTGAAGCTGGTAGAACACTTAACAACTGTATTCCTAATAGACAGATCAACTCTATTTTGTTCAAATATAAGTGGCAAGAATGAGCGATGGGACTTGAAACCATGTTAATGGAACAAGAGATGTTTAACTTGGCAAAGAGTTAATGCAACCAAGACATTAAAACTATCCTCACAAACAGAGGAGGAATTAAACTGGTTTTGTGTGGTTTCAGAAGACACAATTAATATGTGAATAGAAATCCCAAGAAGTCAAATTTTAGTTCAATATAACGGGAAACTTTCTAACATCCGAGAAGTCCAATAAGACAAATGTTATTGTTGTGGGATGCCATTGAACCACCACGCATGACTCAGCAACTTCATGTTACAGAGTATAACTTCCCTATAGAATTTTCTTGGCTGTAATCTTCATGGAAGCAGATCACCAGGGCTTTCTCCGGAGCTGCCCGGTGGATTCAGACCACCAAATTTCATGTTAGCAGCCGAGTGCTTAACTGTTTGTGCCACCAGGGCTCCTTAAAACTAAAATAGGCTATCATATAAGGAAGTGAGCTCTCCATCACTAGAGATGTTTACAGAAAAACTCTGTGTTGCAGAGAAGCTCAAGCAGAATTAGTGAATGTTCACATGTCCTTCCCACCTAGATATTCTACATTTCCGTAATTCTGGAAAGAGAAGTCCCAAGGGAAAAGAAAGGAGGGAAATGAGAATTATGGTGGGGGCAGGGACTATAAATAGGGTTAGATTTAGGGACAGACGTCTCACATTTCACTTTAGACATGTTGAATTTGAAGTACCTGTCGATAACCCCCCAGAAAACACCTCGATTCTTTGTGATCCTATAGGACAGAGTAGGACACCCCATAGGGTTTCCAAGGAGTGGATTCAAACTGCTGACCTTTTGGTTAGCAGCTGTAGCTCTTAACCACTAAGCCACCAGGGTTTCTGTCTGTCAGTCTGTCAGGTAGCCTAACAGAAATAAGTTGGCAGTTAGCTATATGGTCTGAAGTTCAAAGGAAAGGCCTGAGCTAGGGATAAGTTTGGTATATTCATCTCATAGATCAATATTGTCCAATAGAAATATAGTGTGAAACAAATGTTAATAATACGTTTTATTTAACCCAACATATTCAAAATATCATCATTTAACATATAATCAATATAAAAATTATTTACTGAAATAGCTACATTCTTTCTTTACAGTGGATTCCTTCAGAAGATGTGAACTTCCTTCCTGTTTTCAGTCACATTCCGTGGTAAAAAAAAAAAAAAAAAAATTGTTCAAGCCATAAAATAGGGCATTTCATTCTTTATCAGGATTACCTGGAGCTGGGATGAATGGAGGGAGCATCTTCATACACAGAGTTGAGAAATCAAATGTGGCTCTTTAGAACTAACAGGTAAACACAGGTATATGGATCACCTCGCAGAGGCACAAGGAAAAAAGCCATATGTATGAATGATCTGCTCTCAGCTTCACTTGGAAAAATGTTCCCTCAATTAAAATGAATGCCAAGCCCTGTATACCAGAAGATAAAAATAAAAACCCATTGCTGTCAAGTCGATTCTGACTCATAGCAAACCTATAGGACAGAGTAGAACTGCCCTATAGGGTTTACAGTGAGGAGCCGGTGGATTTGAACTGCTGACCTTTTGGTTAGCAGTCAAGCCCTTAACCACTGCACTACCTGGGCTCCAAAGTCCCGTATAAGGTACAATTACTTAAATAATGTATGCATATTTTGCGAAGCAACACAAAGGCATGGTTATGTTACCCAATTCACTCATTTAGGACCCACCTCCAAGAGTCTTTCTCATTGCTGTATACACAGATGTCTGCTTTAACTGGAGACCCCACCACCACCACCACTATTAATGGTGGGGACAGGCCCCACTGGAAAAGAAATGGGTTGAAGAGAAGGAGATTTTCAGAGACATGTCTTAGGCCAGAAGCAGTCTTAGTCTTGAAGTATTAAACTCTCTGAACAAAAATTAGGGTCCAAGCCAATGATCTCAAATGAAGAGCATGTAACATTCTATAATATTCTATTTGACTATTTGGCGCTACTTAACACATGACAAATCTGTGCTCATTCAGGTACTTATACAACATGGTGCAAGAAAAAGAGCCTTGAGTTCTAGTTCCATATGTTATTGAGCAAAGCCAGCCCCCTTTCTGAGCCTCAGTTATCTCACCTTGATCTGATCCTCCCTCCATTGGTTCAATGTTCTCAGGTTTCCCACCATCCCACTACCCCCCAGGATCTCTGTTCTCTTGAAAGCTATTTTCTCCTGCCAGCTCACTCAGAGGATTCATGATGACCACAGTTGCCATAGGAATGATTCATCTATCATAAAGGTGGCTGCATGAGATCACAAATACTCCAAGGAGAGCCAGACAGGTGTGGGGGGGTGGGGAGGGATGATATTCAAAACCTAGAGATAGATCTTCACTGAAAGTGGGTGACAGCTTAATGAGAGGGGAAGATAAAGCTTGTGCATTTTCTATAACTCTTACGTGTGCACGCACTTCTCTGAGAGGCATAAGTGCAGATCCACTGTTAAATATGTCTTCCATGATCCCTCCTATGCTCACTTGAGACATTTCCTCCATAAAAATAGAAATGTAATATGCAGGCTGTAAGGAAGGAGCATGCTCCTTGCCAGCCAGCTGATGAAAACAGGTCAGGATAGCCCGAGACGATCCCGGACACCATGCCCTGGCCATCCACTGTTGGCTGCTTGTTTATGGAAATATACTCGTCATCTACCAGAAAGAGCTAGAGCAGTTTTGAAAAGGTCTGGTTCTCTACATGAATTGCTTGGTATTCCAACTCACAGTTTTAATTCTTGAAGTGGAACATTTTCATTGTAATATAATCCAACTGCCAATACTCCTACTGTCATCTTCTTCTTTTCTCAATCTAATGGGACTTCACAGCAGTCAAAAACCTAATTCCAAGCCCAGACTGAGTATTCTATCTCAGTTGGGAGCGGAATGTTCTGCCAATCCTAGACATAGACAGAGCCCCCTACTAAAATCATAGAAGGCCAGTCTCCCAACCCTAGCCATGGGCAAAACTCTAAACAGACAACACTGTGTGTGGCCATCACTAACCAGAACCTGGAGCCCTGATACCACAGTGGTTAAGAACTTGGCTGCTCACCAAAAGGTTGGCAGTTTGAATCTACCAGTCTTTCACTGGAAACCCTATGGTGCAGTTTCTATTCCCCCTATCCTATAGGGTTGCTATAAGTTGGAACCGACTTGATGACAAGGGGTTTGGTTTTTATTTACTTATATTTTTGGAGCCAGGGTCTGTTAACTCACAACAACCCCGGCAGTGACCAGACGAGAGGACAGGCATGTTGGTCACTGCAGGCCAGTCCCACAATGAAGCCGCAACTCAATGTGACTGGCTTTCTAAAGATGAGTCAGGGGCATTTTTATTATGAAATATGATACATTCATTTTACAGTTTCCTAGCAACAGGATGCCAATCAGCCAGATGTAATTCAAGGGTTCATTGTCTTTGTTATGGAGAATCCAGGGGTAGGAGGAGGATTGCCTGGCATGAGGTAGAACTGACAGAGTATTATTTGAGGATGAGGAGACCAGACCAAACCTACAGAAGGAGGAACCTCAGAGAGTCTGCCTTCTTCCTGCCTTCATATTCTTTGAAGCAGGTGTTTGTCCTGTTGCTGCTGCTAATGTTACTGCTGCTGCTGGCTTCCTGCTTCTGTGTTAATTACTAGTGTTGATGGGCCCAATTTCAAATCACATGGCGTGTTCTTGAATCACACACAGTGCTTGCTCCATGCTCAAAACATTGGCAGTAGAACACAAATCAGGACAGGAACAATAAACCTTCTCAGGCTACTTCCCCTAGCGTGTTGGCTGGGCTTTGAAAATGCTGTAATCGCGAAGCCAGGTGGTCAGGTCACTGAGACATTATTCCGTGGCTTGTTCCTACTCTTTTTAGCACCTGCAAATTTATTACATAAGATATTATTTTGTACTCAATTTAATTAGTTAGAACTATTTGTAGTCATTTGAAATACACTCCATGTTGATTAAAATAATTAGTGTAGGGCTACCAAGTATTTGCCTAAGATATGAATCCGGGGGAATTTGATAAATTTAATTAGCAAGAACTAATTATTGTTATGATAGGAGTTAGGGTTTAATAAATATAATTACAGAGCACAAATGACGGTTTCTTAATTAATAGATACTAGTTGCAAACACAAGGGCCATTATCATATCTTCATGCAGGACATGCTATTCAGCACACCTTCCAGATGTCAACTGTAACAGCAATGGTGACTTACAGAGAGGGAGTTAACACTTATATACGCTTATGCTGTCAGGATAGTTCTAAGTACTGGTAGCAGATTAACTCATTTAATCCTCACCCCAATCCTGCTGTTGTCCACGTTTTACATATGTGGAAACTGAGGCACAGAAAGGTTAAGTAACTTGCCCAAGGTCACTCAGTTACTAAGTGGCAGAGCTGGCATTTCATCCTGTGTGGTCAGTCTAGCTTAAGAGTCCATGCTCTTAACCGCTATCTAACCTCAAATAAAATAAAATAAATTAAAAAACAAGAACAGTAACAACACCAAAAAGCATGAATGCTCATAGACCAGCAACCAAAATTCTCAACTCCACATTTGCTATTCAGATCTAATAGACTTTTGATATTTTAAGATACCACTTTCATGATTTTGGTAATTCTAAGGAGAACTTGGGAGCCCTGGTGGAGCTGTGGTTAAGATTTTGGCTGCTAACAAAAACAGTCAGCAGTTTGAATCCACCAGCTGCTCCTTGGATACCCTATGAGGCAGTTCTACCATCCTTTAGGGTTGCTATGAGTCAGAATCAACTCGACAGCAATGATTTTGGTTTTTGGTCAAAGAGACCCTGAAGTCCCCTGGCCTGTGGTCATCTATGATTTTGCTAAGGCCGTGGAAAGGCTGGGGTGCTGAAATCACACAGTGGTGAGTGAGCCTAGCTGAGTCCCCAGGACTGCATCTCAGTTGCACTGCGGTGCTTCTTGGCTTGGTCCTTTCTTTGGGGAAATTTTCCACCATCATGGTTTTTGTGAGTTTGGGAGTCAAGAAGATACCAAGGATCTGCCATGTATTAAATTCAGGCAAAGTAGTTTGTACTTTAACAAATCATGAGCATGTCCTCATCCAGTTATTTAAGGCCAGGATCCCTTTCATGGTAATCAGAATGGTCCTGACTCACTGCCTCTCTGACCACAGACAGACAAGCAGGCCCCACAGCAACAGACCCTGACCTCTCCCACCTTCCATCGGGAAATGGCTGGTCATGTCTCTGAGCTCTGACAATGACCTCATTTGGAAAGTGCAGACCTTCCTGTTGCATCCCTCTTGGTGCCAGAGGTATGTCTGGAAGGACAATGGCTCATACCTGAGGATGCTTACATAAGGCAATGAATGTCAATGAACCTGCCACAGCACTTGATAAATATTCAGCAATAGTTGCATTTTTTCCTATATTTATAATAAAGGAAAAAGTGAAGGAGACAAAGAATCTATCTGGATTCCATTGTAGCCTGGCATTTTGGGATGCCCAGTGGAAAAGTCTAACCTGTGCTTGTCCACCCTCACATCTGGATGAGCCATAGATGAGACAGGTATGAACATTACTTGTGGCAGCTCCCAGAGAGCCATTGTAGGAGGAATAA
The DNA here is from genome assembly GCF_024166365.1 of Elephas maximus indicus. NCBI lineage: Eukaryota > Metazoa > Chordata > Mammalia > Proboscidea > Elephantidae > Elephas > Elephas maximus. The sequence goes on from NC_064830.1 coordinate 40,117,614, forward strand.
CAGAAGAGTGGTCCACTCCAAGTCAAGTGTCAGGAGCCAAATCTCACGTCTTGTGCCCACCTATCTCTCGGAGTTCTATGGATCAATGCAGAATACCTCTTCACTTGGCCAGTAGGGAAAGTTCTTGGTTTGTTCTTGAGACCTGGAATCTGATGCAGCTCACAAATCTCTTGACCTTGCAAGGACAGCCTGGCTTGCAGAGGTCTGTTTCCCAAGACAGATGTTTTGACGGCAAAATGAATGAAGAAGCCAAGCATGTGGAATATTTAAAAACTTCTTCATTGCATCTGTGCCCCAGCTCTGTCCACACGGGAAGTCTCTCCTTCAGTCTCCCAATCTGGGTAGCAGCCCTCTAGATCAGCAGCTACTTCAGGAGACCAACAGTTTCAGGGGTGGCTTTCACCCCAAATTAATCATTCAGAAATAACCCAATCTGGCTTGTTTCTAAAATTCCTCAAGGTCACATCTGCAACTAACTTTACGCTTAATTGAGAAAAATTGCTGTGAACTTGCCCTAGTTTCTGAGCTGAGACATTCAGCAGTGACATTTTCCCACGATCTCGTGCTCCTAGATTCTGGCCACTACACAAGTCCTGGGCAATGAGAGTTCAGCTCATGGGAAGAGGTTCTAATGAGTCCTGGAATCAAGCCCACAGCATTTCTCAAGGAAAGATCTTCCCATCCTTGATACTATTCTTACATCAGAGGTGGCAGATCAGTGCCTTATTCTATGCCCACTATACACATATTTTGGCCACTGTGATGATTCAAGGATAGTCATTCAAAGTTAGTCATTGCTGGAATTGGAGAAGCTGCTAGATATAAATACAACAGCCTCCTCTTTTTACAGATGAGCTAAGTGAGATCCAGAGATTGGAAGTAGGAGTGGCAGGGCTGTAGCCCAGCTCTCCTGAATCTCATTTCAGTGTTCCTTCCATTAAATGAACAATGATGTAGGACATCTGTCTAAGGACCTGTGTCCTGTTGTTGTTGTTGTTAGGTGCTGTCAAGTTGGTTCCGACTCAAAGCAACCCTATGCACAACAGAGTGAAACACTGCCCAGTCTTGCATCATCCTCACAATTGCTGCTATGCTTGAGCCCATAGTCACAGCCACTGTGTCACTCCATCTTGTTGAGAGTCTTCCTCTTTTTCACTAAGGTTCTACTTTACCAAGCATGATGTCCTTCTCCAGGGACTGATTCCTCCTGATAACACATCCAAAGTATGTGAGACGTAGTCTCACCATCCTTGCTTCTAAGGAGCATTCTAGTTGTACTTATTCCAAGACAGATTTGTTCATTCTTTTGACAGCCCATGGTATCTTCAATATTCTTCTGTAACACCACAATTCAAAGGCATCAATTCTTCTTCGAGCTCCCTTATTCATTGTCCAGATTTCAAATATATATGATTGAAAACACCATGGCTTAGGTCAGGTGCACCTGAGTCTTCAAGGTGACATCTTTGATTTTCAACACTTTAAAGAGATCTTTAAAGGGTCCTATAGGCCTCATTAATTGGTATTTTGAAACCCTGACAATGTTTGGACTCTATCGCCTAACTCCTTTCAAAATGACTTGTATTATTCACATTTGCAACATGAGGCAAGACAATTAGAGACTCAACCAAAGCTTCTAGAGCTATTTTTCTGGAAGAATAGCTTGGTAGGCTGTAGCCATGGCACCTTTCCCTAGATTCCAACTCACATCCTTACCTGAGGTTCTTCTCATCAGGAATTCTCACTCTTTCACCTGTGCCTTTGGGACTTTGTGGGAAACTGGGTCTTCATTCATGAAGCAAACAGGCAATTACGATCAAGAATGGGAAGAGGTTGCACTAAACGGAGATTGTGAAAAGGTAGCTGCGAACGTCCAGGGGCTTTCTGTTCAAAGTGGAGTTAGGAAAGGTCTGGGCTGGTGCCAAAGAGCAGATCAAGCCTGGACATTTCTCTTGGGCTCAGACTTGTTTAGAAGTAATAACACTTCTCCCTCTGGTCAATCCTGAAACACAGTTTAATCTAATGGGAGCAACAGAGAAGGAAAAAAAAGAAGATGAAAAAAAACAATAAATAGTAAAAACAGGAAGCAGGAAAAGACAGGCCTGGATGTGCAATTCTTTTTGTGCCTGTTAAATGAACTCTGGTAGGGATGAGGAGAGAGAATTATCCTATTTATATATTGAAAGGAATTTTAAATATGCATAGGCAAGGAGAGAGGATCCACTGAGATTGAAATGCAAAACACAGCGTGGTCTGTGCATCTCTCCTTCTATCTTCCCAGCACCATTAGCAAGTTTCTTGCACCAATTTCTGGAAAGCTCCTTTTAAAACTCAGACCCATCCTTCTACTTACTCAGCATTTCTGTCTTAAAGAAGCAATTCTATTTTTAAAAAGGACTAGGCCTTCACTAGTAAAACACCTTGCAAATGTATTCACACCAGAACAGAGCCCACACTTCCACACTGATGCACACTCATAAGCCAGCAACCCATTCACACCCAGGCACACACACACCTCCACCACCAACTTTACTACCACCATCTCCTGGCCACTTGGCACCGGGGTTTGACAGATAGAGTTGGTTCCTAAATGTGCACATGAGAGAACATTGCACACCATTATGTCAAGGAGAAATGGGCAGCTCACTTCAGAGAAGGGGGTAGCTGAGGGGCAGAAAGTAGGGGAAGCTCCAATCTTTACTATTTATTATACAGCATAAGAAACTTGTAATCATTCGACTGGGCACTTAAGTTTAGGAACATATAAGAGAAAAATGACCATAGATCCTCATGAATATACTCCATGCATGTTTAAGCAGCAACACTTTGTCCCACACAAACTTTCTTTTCCTAACCAAATCTCTCCCACTCACCATTCCCACCAAGCAAAACATCCCCTCCTTTGCAGTAGCCAGAACTTCCATCCTCAAGGGCCTCACTGAGGGACAAAATAATCCTACAGAAGCTGCTGCTGGTTTACCTTGCCCTGGACCAGTACATCCTAAATCCCAAACCAGAGTCGTGAAAAAAATGGAAGCGCTAAATAAAAGCAAAGCCTTTGTAAACCATCTTACTTTTTTTCCTCTCTCCCTTAGCGTCTCACAGGTATGCACAAAGTTCTTGTCTTTCTTAAGGAGGACTTTTTTTTTTTTTTTTTGTCTAGAGGGACAACAGACCTACTTGGAAATACCAATTCTGATTTGGCCACTGACATGGGTATTACTTTGGGAAAGTCATCATTCTTAGGGTATTTATGAAGCTTGGTAATTGTCAAGATTTTCAGATTTTTATTTCCGTTTCAGGGTTAAAACACAGGAAAGAAAGGAAAGGGGTGGAAGGACAAATTATGAGAGCACACACAATACCCTGGTTTTAGCACACTGTATGTTATATATCGATTGTTCATATAGGAAGAAATCTTGGCTGATGTAGCTACATAGCTCAGACTCATTCCAAGACACAGGAAGAAGCCTTTGTCAAACTCCTGGCCTACTCTTAGGCCCAAGCTCATCACTATCTTTCAATATAAATCCTCCAATGGCCTTTTAAGGGGTATCCCTCACTCCCACCTCTCCCTCTCCTTTCATCCCCTACACAGGATGCCACTTGGAGCTTCCTTTAACCCACATCTGATGTGTCAATCCTCTGCTTAAAACCATTGATGGCTCCACATCACCTTCGCTGCACCTGCATTGACACCTAGACACTCCATGATCTGCTTCTGGGTGAATCTGCTGAAAGCCAATTTGCTAAAAGCCAACTGGTTGAGGAATCAATTCTTCAAATTACCAATTCACTGAATTTACCAAATGTATCCATTCATCAAAACACTTGCTTGTTGGAACTATAAAGTTTAAAATAATTCATGTTGAATGGAATGTTTCTAATTGCTTTTGAACATTTCTACAAAGTTTTAGCTAATAGCCTGTCATATATCTTGGAAGCAACCTTTTGAGGCTCTGGACTCCTGCAGCTGGAGGGAGCCAGGGCAGAGAGAGAGCACGCTTTGATGGAGGAAGAGGAGAGTCACCACAGGCACACTGGGCAGCTCACTTCAGAGAAGGGGGTGGCTGAGGGGCAGAAAGTAGGGGAGGCTCCAATCTTTACTATTTAATCTTCTAGGAGTAAAATAAGTATTTTTTTGATCCTCACACAACCCATGCTTTTCTATACTCAGTGAAGCTTCCAAGCTTTTCTGTGCCTAAAATGGCTTTCCTCATCTCTTTCCACCACTCCCCAAATCACACCCTGCAGTGTTAGCCTGGCCACCAGGTATTCACCCTTTAAGTTTAGCATCATTTTCTCTAGGAATTTGTCTCAGATACTTCCCACCTAGCTAGCTGCAGTTTGGAGAGAAAGGGGCAAGAGAGAAGGGAAGCTGACCAGCTCTATATTGGGACTCGTGGGCTTTGTGATTTCTACGGGAACTCCAGGTGGCAACATATGGTTGACGGTTGGCTCCATGGTCTGGATAGAAGGGGCAGAAGACTGAGCTGTGAGCCACTGGGAAGCCCCAGCATGGGTCCTGTCATGGGGCACTGGGGTGGAAGGGTCCTCAGGGAAAACGCAGGCTTGCAGCATCTCCAGGCAGCCACCATGCAGAGCAACGATACCACATTCTGAGGAAAAGAAATTACCTCAGAATTCTGAGGAGAATTTTCTGAAGCCCAGATTCACGATAACAGGGACAACATGAATCATCATCACTGTAATTACGTTAATGTAACATTTCGCGCTGAAAATCCAGGAAAACACTTACATCTACATTAAGGCTTCAGGCAATCAAAGACTGGAAAAAAAAAAAAAAAAACCCTGGAAATGGTATTAATGTGTGAAAAACACTTTTGAAAAACACAGATATCTCAAGAACTTCAAGAAGAACATTTCACCAGGCTGTCTATAATTCACAGCTTCAGCCAGAGCACAGGCTTGTGAAGACATACAACAAAGATAACTTCCTCCTTGAGGAATCAACACCTGAATCATCCACTACCTTCAAGCATGGCACCCACCATAGAAACAACTCTCTTCTTGAATACCATAAAACACCTGCATTTCCTTAGTGTTAATTTGCAGACAAGAAGATGAGGTGGACCTAGAGCCCAGGTCTCCATTTATGCTGCATTATTGATAATACTCACAGCTGTTAACTGAAAAGCTGGAGGTTTGAGTCTACCTAGAGGGACCTCAGAAGAAAGCCCTGATGGTCTACTTCCAAAAAATCAGCCACTGAAAACCCCATGGAGCACAGTTCTACACTGACACACGACAGGTTGCCATGAGTCAGAGTCGACTCCTCCAAAACCAAAACCCATTGCTGTTGATTCCGACTCATAGTAACTCCATAGGGTTCCCAAGGCTGTAAACCTCTATGGAAAGCAGGCTGCCACATCTTTCACAGAGCCGCTAGTGGTTTCGAGCCACCGACATTTCAGTTAGCCATCAATCACTTTAACCACTGTGCCGCCAGGGCTCCTTATTGACTCCTCAGCAGCTGGTAAAAAAAAAAAAAAAAAAAAAATTGCTGACAGAAGTGGACCAAATAAAAGCTACAAATGTAATTGCATTTAGTGGCTTTATGTTTGCCTCTTTGATCTTCCTTGTAACCCTCTTTGCAGTAATTCAGATCAGAATCATGATGCTAGGTGATCTCTTCAACGGAAGCAGGCTTGCAGTTTGATAAAAAATAAAACTACAGCCCTCTACTGGTACCAACATCAAGTGGGAGAGGTGAGTGTGATGAATCTGCCTTCTTTTTGTCAAAAAAGGATTGGCTACATTTGGGTTGCTCTAGTAGAAGACACTCCATGATGACATTTTACGTTGACTCCATTTTCTGCTCCTCGCCACCCTGGAACTTCTTCACTGAGTCTCCATCTCTCTTGATTTATCTACTCGTATGTCCAAGTACACCATTAGCAGCTTTCACTGCCCCTGATGCAAAACCATGCTTGTTTCCACCTTTGCTCTTACTGTCTTCTTTCTTGGAAATGAACTCCCATCCTTCTCTCCCTTTATTTATTCCCTTTATTCAAATACTTTCTGCCTGGCTTATCTTTGTTCTGCCTATAAGCTTCAAGCTGTGAAGAATGGACCTTTTATCCTACATTTTGGGTGGATCATCTGTGTCTGAGTTTTTTGTTTCTGTGCTGATAGAAATCTAACTCATTAACCCCTCCAAGCACTCTTTTTTTTCCCCTCCCTTAGAAGGGAAGTGAGACTGGGACTTTACTCAGAGGAAGAGCTACAGAAAAAAGAATAAGGAGGTCATATGATATGCACCTCACCTAGGGTCATTCACAAATGCTACTCCAAGTCTGGCAATTACTAAGAATGATAATTCAGAGTGGGTTTAAGTTACTTACCTTGCAATCCCCTCTACATCAGTATGCAAGCTGAGCAAAGGATGTTCCTGAAATCGAAGATACGATGAGTGAGTGGACGCAGATCCCCACTGTCGTTCTGATTTGTCACAAAAATACACCTGAATATAGGTGGTCTCAGAGACTTAAGTAGAGTGAGGAGTCCTCCAGGTCTCAGGAATGCAGACAAGTAGGATCGATCATGCCTTTTAATCCAGTTTGGCTAAGGAAAGCCATATATTTCTTAAGCCCGTCTCCCCATTTCCATTTATAAGGAGATTTGTGCAGCCTCACAAGGACTTTTTTCTGAGTTCTGTTTCTGATGATATAATCAACATTTTGCAAGCAGTTCGTCTGGCTGCAGCTTGCCAGGTTGCCCACTTTCCAGGCCCATATTAAGTACAGCCCTCTCAAGGTGGCTGCCAGTACCGGTGAACTAAAACCTCCCAAACATTAATGCCCAAGCAGGCCAGGGAGCCCTCCTAAAAACTTTCCTCAGTCACACATCCAGTTACCATGTCCTGGGGATGCCATCACTGAAACATCACCAGGAACAGACCCTCTTCTAGCTCAGAGCCCATCCCTTTTCTTATCATAATATTGCCATGCATCTTTGTCTTTGGTTAATTCTCCCTTCAACCCTTTTCACATACAGAAAGCGGAATGATCGTTCTATAATGCATATCCGACTTTGCCATTCCATTGTTAAAACCCTTCAGCCCCCTAGTTGGCTTTTCATCCTACAGAATCAAGTCCAAACTCCTAACTGTAAACAAGGTCCTCCATGATCTATCTGGCCCCTTTCCTTCTCACCAGATGTAGCCTTGTGCAAGACAAAATGTATTGGGCAATTAGAATATGATATTAATCAAGTTATTGCAAAAGGGAGAACAGTCATTAATGAAGAACATCAAAAAATGAAGAGGTCCTGGGGTTTTATAGACACAGGGAATCATCACTAATTTAATGGAAGTCATGAAGAAGGATGGGGATGGGTCTACCTGGGAATGTGTAAAAGCCGAGTGGTCCTTTGTGGTTAGGTTTTTTTGGAATAAAAAAGGACAGAGAGAATTCTTAGAAGCCACTGTTTTCCTGGAGCACAGGGTTAATTTCAGCATTGTTGCTCCATTTCACCTGGCTACTCTCCATTGTACTCATGCCCCTTTGTACTCAACTGAATGTGGTTCACACCTCCAGAACATAGCTTAATCTTCTCCCTCTGATTATGAAGGCATTCTATGCCTGACGAATCTTTTAAGGTACAGCTCAAGGTTCATTTACTTTCTCCATAAAACCTTAATCAGGACCTACTTCTTTGGGTTGCTGTAAGGATTAAATAGACTATGATTCATGTAAAGGCCTTTACATGTAGCCTGACAGCTGGTGAGTGCTCAAGAAATAGAAACTTTTAAAAGCCTTTCCTGACCCAGCACCATGGACAGAGCCACCTCCACTGTGCCCCAAAATGCATCAGCCTTCACACCTGAGACACTGGGACTCAGTTACTGCTATAAAAAAAAAAAAAAAAAAAAAAAAAAAAAAAAAAAAATTTTTTTTTTTCTCATACTGTTTATTCATTCTTTCAACAAACATTTATTGTGCCTCACTGAGGCTGCAACAATGAACCAGACAGCTCCACTGCCTGTCGTAAGGGAGATCACAGCCCTTTGGGGCCACATCTGAGTAAATAAACAACTGCAAGTGGTAAATGTGATAATAATCTAGGTACCTTGTGCTCTGGGAGCATAAAAGTAGTCATCTGATTCAGACCTGGGCAGAGGGGAGCAGGGAGATTTCTAAGCTTAGATGAGGGAAGAACTATTCAAAACAATCATTTGTGAAGGGTTTAGAAGCAGGAAGGGGGTGAAATGAATGGACAAAATGTGTCACATAGGGCCAGAGAACTGGTATTATCTTTCTTTGCATTCCCAGTATACACGTGCACACGTATGTGGGCACGTGCACATGCACACACACACACACACACACAGATACTTTCTGCATGGCTTATCTTTGTTCTGCCTATAAGCTTCAAGCTGTGAAGAATGGACCTTTTATCCTACATTTTGGGTGAATCATCTGTGTCTGAGTTTTTTGTTTCTGTGCTGATAGGAATCTAACTCATTAACCCCTCCAAGCACTCTTTTAATTTTTTTTCCCCCTCCCTTAGAAGGGAAGTGAGACTGGGACTTTACTCAGAGGAAGAGCTAGAGAAAAAAAGAATAAGGAGGTCACATGATACGCACTCAAAAAACATTTCCTTCCTTTGTTCCTGAGCCAAACCTTTTAGACAAGGAGTGTAATGAAGTTTGTGAACTGTGTGTATAGTAACATTAGCTATTGTCAGGAAGAAGCCAGTGTTTTGGAAAACTTACCCCAGGCATCATGCATGGTAGCAGACTCCTGGGACTCAGAAAGGGGACTTCGTGGTGGGAGTGGAGCTGCTGGTGAGTGCATGGGGGTGGCAAGTGCCATGGAGTGGCTGACAAAAAATGCCCAGCAAGGCTTTTTGGTAGAATTGAATTTATTAACCTCAACTTCTCCCAAAATACCCATAACATTCTGCATGGAGGGATTATTAACGTACTTTTTTTTTTTTTTTTTTTAGATGTGCGTACATATCTATGCTGTAGATGGGCCACTTGGTGATAAAACTTTCAAGTATCTGAGGCTGGCTGGAGGCTGTTGTTGTTACCAAGAGTTCGTCGTCAGCTTACATAGCCCCCTGCTCTTGGCCACCAGACAGCTCCATGTGTTCTGCTCTGCAAGGCATCTACCCTCAGCTTTGGCACACATGCATGAGCTCTCATTGCCAGCCAGGAAACCCCATAGGCCACCAAGTTCAGGTCAGTCGTATGTGCTTCCCCACTGCAGAAGGTGGTTCAATGGCCAAAGATGCAAATAGAATTGTTAGAGAGCTGAGGGAAAAAAATACACAGTCTAACAATATGAAGGGCCCTTGAGAGACAAGACCAGCAGTGCCCAGAGAAATATGAAAACGATTAATAATTTCAAGACAGCAAAAGCAGAGCATGACACTGAGCCAAGGACCCTCCTGATTGTGGGTACCTTTTTCGTCTACACAGGCTGCAAACCCATGAATGTGACTTTGCAATTATGTGGCCTGCTTAGTGGTGACATAATCCAAACCCTTATTTTACAGGCAAGGAAACTAAACCCCCAAAAGGGAGAGCATTCTCTTGTTTCCAGTTCTGGGTTCCTTTTCTGACCTTAAGGAGGCCTCCGCACTGTGATAGCTAGGATCCTGTTCATTTACCAGCTGTGTAATCCTAGGCGAGTTAGTGACCCTCTTTCTTCCTCAGTTTCCTCACTGGCAAAAAGAGGAGAATAATAGTACAGACCTCAGAGAGTGGTTGTTAGAATTAAGAAGGCAACAAAACAAAGAATTCAGAAGAGTGCATGGCAAATAGTGCCAAAAAAAAAAAAAAAAACCCCATTATCGTCATGTCTATTCCAACTCAAAGCGATGTTACAGATCAGAGTAAAACTGCCCCAGAGGGTTTCCAAGGAGCAGCAGCTGGTGGATTTGAACTGCTGACCTTTTTGGTTAGCAGCCTGAGCTCTTAACCATTGTGCCACCAGGGTTCCGTGGTAGATAGTAAGCTCTCAATAAATGATTGCAATTTTAAACATTGGTCATAGTAGTAATAATAGCTGTAGTATTTCAGTAAATACCTCCACTTTTCTCTTTTGTCTCTGACCTTTGATTTGAAGTATCCGTGAGAAAGGGCACATTTCTCAGGCCTTTCTTTGCCAGCACTGACTGTGAGCTACCTCAGTATGCTCAGAGGTGTAGGAAACTAGGGTCAGAGTAGGTAAGGCAGACTCAGAGACCTGCTGGGTTTTTTAAAAAGCTGATCCCAGGGGTGCTGTTTCCAGGACCTGCACCCTTTACTCCCACCAAGGATTGGGCTGAGCCGCATGAAGGAATGCAGTGTTTTTCAAACTTCAATCTCCTCTAGTAGACTTGCTTGACAAAAATTCAAATTTCTGAACCCCAACCCAACCCAATATCTGAATCTCCCAGGGTAGAGTCCAAGAATTTATTCTTACAAACTCCCCTGGCAATTCTTATTTAATACTGAAATAGGAGAGCAGCACTGCCCAGAGAAAATTATAGGTGTACTTCCACCAAAAAGCCCTCTAGACTGCCTCTGGGAGGAGGTGTGCTGTGGCCCCTGCCATTACTGGAAGACAAGTCTAGCCCTGTGATAATCTTGCAGAGGCAGGGCACTCAGCAGGTGCCAATTAAAGCTTGTTGGTTGGTTGTGGAATGGTTCACTGCACACGTCTCACTTGTAATACACAGTAAAGGCCGACTGCTGGGCCAGCTGGTTAGGCGACTCTGCCCAGGCCTTGTCCAGAAGGACTCAGGCTGGGGTCCTGGGGGTAGCCCAGAGGACAGAGAGGTTGGACCTGTCACTGCACGCAGTGTCTTGCTTTCTTGCAGCCTCTGGCTGTGGGGCATCTCCTCAAACCGTGGTGTTTCCTCAAGCTTCACACATTATTGCGAAAGCAGCTTTTGGTCTATGTGAAAAAGAACAAGGGACGTTTTGAGCCTTGCTTTAAACAGACTTCTAAAATTTCCCCCAGCAGATGCACAGGCTCATAAATTGCTTTAATATAGTAAGTTGTTCTGGTGGTTTTTTATTCCAACTATACCAAGCAAACAGCAAACATTTCTCATCATTAAAGTTGGTCTACCTGGCCCTTTCTATCCCGCACTCTGGCAGTGAAACTTCATGAAGATTTATGCAAAGAAAAAGGAAAGGGCGAGAAATCCATTTAAAATCAGGTTTGTTACAAAGCCTTGGAGTCCCTAGGTGGTGCAAATGTTTAACGCTACTCAGCTGTTAACCAAAATGTTGCAGGTTCGAGTCCACCCAGAGGTACCTCAGAAAGAGGTACCTGGTGGCCTATTCTTGAAAAATCAGTCACGGAAAACCCTATGGAGCACAGTTCTACTCTGACACACGTGGGATTACCATGAGCCAGAATCAACTCCACGGCAACTGGCTGTTTATAAAGTCTCATTTTGCTGGGATCGTCACTGGGGTATGTGAGTTAGTCACCCTGCATTACATCCTCCTCTCCCTGGCACCCAAACATTCCTTCTTTCAGGGTAACATCTAAGTTTGCACCTTTTTATAAAATTGATAGAAATTAATTAACTCTGACTTCGCTCACTCTTTGTGGTTGGAGTGCCTAACGGCCCTAAATTCAGCCCATGGGGTGCTATGTTTATTAAGAAAGAGTGGAGGAACAGGGAAATGTCCCAGCAGGCACTGCAGGAGAGGGAGCAGGGCTCTGATGAAGTGATGCTTTTGCCTCACAGGGTTCTGGATGCCCGGGCATCTGCCTCAGGACTTCCTTGAGGGTTGACGCCAATTCAGCAGGTTTCCTAGGAACAGATCCAAGCCCAGACTGCACCCACCACCCGCCACCAACACCGTGCCCTGTGTAACTCGAGCTGCTGCCTGAGAGCCCGCGCCTTGCACCCACCAGGACTAAATCTTCCCTGAGGGTCTGGGAGGCACCCAGCAGAGACACTGATGGAAATGAGTGCAACATGAGAGAAGAAATGACAGACTCGGTTCCCCAAAAGCTTTATTTTCATTATCTTGGTTCATAACACTTCTGTTTTTGTTTTGTTTTGTTTTTTGTTTTTTATTGATTTTTGTCACCTCTGCAATGCAAGCTTCATGATGGGAGGGACTGCAGTTTGTTTTGCTCAGAAACATATTGGTACTTAAAATATGGTCACAAATGAAAGAAGGCGTGAGCTCTCTAAGCCCATCTTGATGAACTGTAGTGATGACAGGCTCTACCCAGCTGATATAACATATTAAACAAGGACTAGGTGAAGGCAGAAACCCTGGTGACGTAGTCTTTGAGAGTATGGCTGTATCCAAAAGGTCGGGAGTTCAAATTCACCAGCCGCTCCTTGGAAGCTCTATGGGGCAGTTCTACTCTGTCCTTCAGGGTCTCTATGAGTCAGAATTGACTGGACGGCAGTGGGTTTGGTTTTTTTTTCTTTTTTTTGGTTTAGGTGAAGACACCTTTGTTGCTGCACTGAGGGCGTTAGGTCACAGAGACACTCTGTTTCCACAATGATTTTGTGAAAGGTGGATCCCTGTTCTTCACTTCTCTCACTGGGGCTTTCCCTGCAGTTTGAGAGAGTAGAGGGGCCTAGATACAAGAAGAGGAAGCAGGGTTCTGCTCCAATAAGGAGATTCTGGGGCACATGTAGAAACCTGGGGCAAGTAAGAAATGCTGCTGAAATGTCAGGTCAGGGATGGGTTGAATGCACATGGCATCAGCCCTTCCTCCTGCTCTCTCTCCCTCACAGATTTCCAGAAGAAGCCAACTCTTGTGCTTTCTAACAGTAATCTAAACCAGAGGCATCTGCTTTCATCTTTCTCAGCTGAAAGACCTTTTAAGCTCCCCCACTGTTTGTTTTGGTTTATTACTGAAAGGCTAAAACTACAAAAAAAAAATATTGTGGGTATTTTCCAGTTGAGATGAAATATTTAACAAGGATGAGGTAGGGAGGGGGAGGTTTGCTGAAAATATCATTTTTAAGGTAAACAAAAAATGCGTAAACCCTTTACTTTAATATTGTTTGTTCCTAAAAGAGACAAAATGTTTACAGCCTCCCCTCCAATCTGTCCGTGCACACGTACACACACAGGCACAGACACACACACACACACACACACACACACACACAAGTCAGATCCATCCCTGAAAGCACAGTTAAAATCCTCATACAGTCGTACTTAGAATCTTCTGTGGCTCCACCTGGCCCGGATACTGAGATACAGTCTCCTCAACCCACCATGAAAATCCTACCACAGTCCAACTTGACCTAATTGTGTATCCTCACTGCCTACTGGGGCCTTGCGCCCTTTCCAGTTCAGCCTGTCAAAAGGTCCCATTCTTGCACAAATTTTCAATATATGGTTTTACCTCTCCGCGTCATAGAATCATGGTCTCCCCTCCTCTCCTTCTCTAGCCATAGTTGCATACTGAAACCCTACTCCTCCATCCAAAGCCCAGTACAATTTCATCTCCTCCAAGGTGGCTCCCCAGTCACCACAATCAGACCCCTGTTAGAGGACATGACCACATTGTCCCTGTGTTCATTACTCACCTCCCCTTTCAGGCTGTAAGTTCCTTGAGAGCAGGGACCATGGCCTGAATAACTTTGAGTCCCCCACCAAACACAGCACCTCTACAGAGTATTCCACATGCATTTTTTGAACAACTGAATTAATGGAGAAGTGAATGAGCCCTTTCCTCTCTGCAGTATTTGCTCCAGTATGTGTGCACAAATTAAATCTTTAGAACATGCCAAAGCACCCTACATAATGGATGCATCTTCTGATTGGATTATAATTAAAATAAGATTTTTTTTTTTCATTATAACATAGTTACCTCAATTAGCAGGAGGAAGATGGCAGATGTAATGGGTAATTGATGAACAGTTTGAATGTCGCTGTAATGTATATCCTATTCTGTTTCTTGCTTCAGAAAAAAAAGGGTTCTCATGGAAGGTATTGACTACTTGCTGTTGAACGTTATCCCCAAGCAGATTCTGATTGTACAGTAAGACAAAGAGGGGAAACTGAAACAGCTGACAGAGAAAGAGGAGGGCCACAGAGCAAGAAGGCTGTGAGGGCAGGAACAAGGCGGCAGATTGTGTGGAGGCTCAGAGTGGCATGAAGCCGGGGCCCGAGCAGCCAAAGACACAGAGGCTGCTCTGTACACCTTCTAGGCCAGCCTTGCCTAGTATGGTCGCCATGAGCCACAGATGCCTGCTGAGCACTTGAAATGTGCGTAGCCCAAATTAAGACATGCTCTCAGCCTTAGCAAATACACAACGGATTTTGAAACCTTAGTATGAGAAAAAAGAACTTAAACTATCTCATTACCAGTTTTATATTGATTGCAGGTTAAAAGAATAAACCATTGACTAGGTTGATTGAAATAAAACATATTGATACTAATTTCACGTGTTTCTTTTTACCTTTTTAATGTGGCTATTAGAAAATACAAAATTACTTATGAGGCTACATTTGTGGCTTGCATTATACTTGATATTCCTATTGGATTGCATTCCTGTAGACTAAGCTTCTTAGACTGAGAAGGATGCTCCTCTGCCCACTCCAAGAAGGAAAAAGAGCATCTAATTGCTGGATAAATTTATTCCCAAAAGTCTGAGTCAGCAGTGTAAGTAGCGCCAGACTCCCAGTGTCACATGTGAATTTTACAAAAAAAAAAAAAAAAAAAAAACTGCTTGTAATGCAATTTTTTGTGAGTTTTCACTTGCAATTGTACTAACAGAACAAAGATCGAAGAGAGACCAGAACAGAATGCTCATGGGCTTCTCGAAACCAAGACATCAATCTCTAGGCAAACAGGTGTCCACCCTTTTGCCAACCAAATCATTCCACCCAAGAGACTGCCTGAAAAGCAAGTGGACTGTATGCGAAGCTGCAGCTTTTTAAACAAGGAAAGGCAAAGCGTTTTAGGACATTAATTTTCCCTGTGATTTTATTTGTTGAGTCTCGTCACACCCCTGCCCCCACCAGCCAAAGGACCATGGGGTTGAGGGTGGAGAATTGCAGGAGAGAAAAGCAATCTCTGCTGGCAGCACCGTTCAGACAAGGCTTTCTGCAGATTGACACCTCACAGGCAGGTGCAGCAGAAGGAGGCAGCAAGAATGCCCCAGGAGGTCTGTGGTCTCAGGTTAAGCCATGCATGGAAGCCTCTCTGGTATCCCTCAGCACCCACTCGGGCCCGTTTGTCCAATCATCAAGTCATTCCAGCAAAGTCATTCCACTGTCTATGCCTATAACACCACCATCCGTCACATTTTTGTTTTATTGCCAAACTTATATTTTGACCATTTCTAAAACCTAGCAATTACTTCTATGAGCAATTGGATAATGGGCTCAACCATAGCATATAACCTTTTACCAATGATTCAGTTACCAAACACCAATGACATCTGGACTGCTGACGTGTCCTTCTGTTTGATCCTACACAGAATGGCCCCAAGTTGTTGTGCCATTGAGTTCATGCATCTCCTTCTTATAGATTTACTCTCTCCTCCCTCATTGCTAGGCTTTGACTGTCATTTCTAAATGAGGTTAATCGGCCTAACTAGAGCCCTCTCCTGTATGCAAAACCAACTCATAACCTGGCTAATTTGTTGCATCTCATCTGCTGTGGTCTTGGAAACAAAATATACAAACAAATTAGATATATATATACGCAAAGTAAGAGTTAGGAGGCTCTGTTTAAAGGTTTCTCCTTTAAGTTCAGTGATCATCTTTATTACTAAATGTGTATAGATCTTTACAGTCTTTCGGCTTTGCTCCAAAAAGCCACAAAGAATGGAGAACTCTACATAATTGATTAGTTAAAGTTCAATTTACCGCTAACAGGCAGGGGTGTAGGGGTAATGTATGTTTGTGTGTGTGTGTGTGTGTGTGTGTGTGTGTGTGTAGTGTTTCACCAGCACTTCACCTACTCCATCATCTGAGCTAGGAATATTGAAGATATTACTGATTCATCACTCTTCTTCACCCTTCAATATCTGATCAGTCAACAAGTCCCTATGATTCCATCTAAGATATTCCTCAAATTCATCTTCTTTTCTGCATTCCATTGGCTATTGCTATGGCTATTGTCCTAGCCTATTGAAATAATCCTCTAACCTTTTTTTTCCTTCCTCCATTATCCCACCTTCCATTCCATCCATAGTTGTCAAAGTGATTTTTCTAAAATGAAATTTGATCAGACGTAATCTTCTTAATTTGGACTCATAGGCCCTTGATGCTTCATTGCTTAAAGGACACAGTTGAAAGTCTTTGTTCGGATAATTCCAGGATGTTCTGAGTCTTGCCTTAGCTACCCTTTTCTATCTTCATCTCTCATCATTCTTCCTCACTTACCCAAAATCCTATTGATAGCCATCCTAGATAACTGTCTGCAGTGTTCATCTTTTTGTTCAACTCAGGCTTTTTCACCTTAGTAGTTTGATTTGCAACCACCCTTGGGTGTTTTTTTTTTTTTTTTTTTTTTAAGGCATATGTCCCAGACATTGCTACATAATTATTAGTGGGTCTGAATGCTCCTTTGCAGGTAGAATATAATGACAGTATTGATTTTTGTACAAATAAGAAACTATTAATTAACTAACCCATCAAATATTTGCTGGAGACCTTTCTTTACCCTGCCTTGTCCTAGGGACCAAAATGCTCAGCTGTCTTGAGGGATTGGAAATATGCACAACAAAAAGGATTAACAGCAAAATTCATACTGTCTTCATCTCCTACCAAAGACTGCCAACGGAGTTTACTCATCCACAACTGCTGCTAAGAATTTGGTAGACTCAATGGTTTAAAATAAATTGAAACACATCGTCTAGCAGGACAGCACCTTTCTTTTGGAAGAGCGTATGCAACAAACCAGGACAGCCAGCTCTTGCAGCCCAAGATTTGCTACCTAGAAATAACAATAACTAGAAATAACATGAGTGTGACAGTCTATAGACCGAGACCATCTATCAGGGCAGTGATTTCAAAAGCTTGGTGCTAGTGGATGTATAGAACCAATAAGCCACCACTGCCATACTCCATAATGAAATACTATAGATTCCAAAGAAGTCTGGGGGATCTGAGGACACTGGGTGCATATGATTATGTGGGAAGGAGAAGGGTGTGCTTGGGTGATACTCATCAGCTGAAGTCTACAGGCTGAAACTTCTAGTACAACTTCAACCCTTTAAGTTAAATTAGGCACTTAAATGCCATCAGTCAATTTCTCCTTCCCTGTCAAAGCAACGAGCCGCAATATCACTACTGTTAATTGTCTGAACAAGCTGCTTACATGGGGGAAACAATGCCATCACAAAATGGATCAACAGTGCCTTCCTTGGATTTCCGGTTTTAATTTTTTTCTAAAAATGTTAAGGTCAGGTGAGTAACCTCCACCAAAATGAAACATTCTTTCCAAGTCTTAACTAACTGACCAACCTAGAGAGAACAGGCACAAGGAAGAAGCTCTATGGGGAGAAAATATGCAAGGAGACTTTAAGATATGTTATTGGTTGGCTAAAAATTGCCCCTATAAGGTTCAAGGGATGAAATCTTGGTATAAAAAAATCTTACTAAAAATTCCCAAGCTGTCAGCTCAAGAGACTGTAACTATCACATACAGAGGAAATATGCAGACATGATATATCAGTTCTTGGGTGAGTGGCCAGACCACATAGCTCTGGGCTTTCTAACAGGTGAAGGCAGTTGTTGTGATAGGATTCTTGGAGTGATAAGTCATGTAACGTTGCTCTGTCCTGGAGATGTTAATGGGGGCTGAAATGGGAATAACATCTCCAGAAAGTCCCCCGTGGTCTGAATGACAGCAGTGTCTGTGGACTTTTTCTGTTCTAGGGCTCAGCTATGGGGACATTGCACTGAACCTTCTGTTTTGAATGCATCCAACCTTGAATATGAAATGATGGATCTCCTTGGATTTTAAGCTCCCGACACTTTATGCCATTAATAAATATTCATTTTCCTTTTCTCCCTCTAGTAGCATTTTCTCATCAATCATGACTGAAGTCACATCTGTGAAAGCCCTTTACCCATCACTGTTCATCTCTGCATGATTCTGTGCATCCTTAGAAAATTACAAATTATTTAAGATTGGGTATGAACCTCTTGTTGGTATGGTTTTTAATCGTCATTGAGTCTGTGTTTATTCCCAAAAGGAAACTTTGTTATTTTTTTTCCACCTTCTTCTAGTACATGTATAAATCACTCCATTGGACTCTACTGTCTTGTAAAAATAAAAATGATCCCCAAATGTTCAAGAATTACTCAGGGACTATTCCATGTTCAATATGTCAAAGCAGCCAAGGCAGACAGTCAGGAAGAAGATTAGAATCAATGAAGAAAAATCCTTCCCAGGCACTAGTTGTCCTGCTGCCAGCACTGTTGGGAAAAGGCCGGCTTACTGGGCTCTCTCATCACTGGGAGAAAAAGTCTTCAAGCATGAGGACTGGGATGAGGCTGCAATCTCTGCTGCATGAGTTCTTAGGACAAATCCGCAGTTTATTTGGCCATAAAGGATACTCCTATGGAGTGGCTGTCTGCTGCACAACTTTAAAGAAGTCACCTGAGCCACAGTGGGGGTCTCAACCATAACCCAAAAAGATGGGATGCAGAGATCTCCATTTATTCCCTTCTGCTCCACTGACATCAAAGGCTCTCTGCCTGGGGCAGGCTCTCTGCTCAGTTCTGTCTTTCTTCTCATCCTCCCATCCAGAGCTGGATATCATTTGGTCTCTTCCTAACCCATTCAAACCCATTCCACAACTGTAAAAGGCTAATATCTGCTTGGATTTCAAATATGAAAATTGCCCTAGGTATTGATAATGTTGTTGATAAAAGGCATGACTGCAAAAATGGCACCAACGAGCACATTCCAAACCAATACTCCGTGAGCATCTTTTGTGTGTACAGCCCTGTGCCAGACTGCTCATTTACAAAAGGAGCCTCTTAAGTCATAGGGTGAAGACAAGAAAAAAGGGAGACAAAGGAGTTGGGACAGGTTTACTCTGAAGAAAGTGAACACTTTGGGCAAAGAAGCTTGATCTTCCTCTTTCATGGCAAACCTAGGAGTGTAGGGGAAAAGGTATCTGCCCCAGTGCATTTCTAGATTCATACAATTGCAAATGGAGTCCCAGCCTTGGCATCTTCCAAGGTAGCCTCTGAAGGACTTCTGAAACATTTGCTGTTGAGACTTTTGGGTCTGGAAGGGAAGTAAATTCATTCTACTAGATGGAGACTACTTGGACCTCCATTCCCACTCACTAAGTCCAAACTCATTAGAGCCGTGTGAAATGGAGGCTGCATCAAATCAGCCCCTTCATTCGTAAAGTGGGAACGAGAGGCCCAGAGAAGGTAAGAAGCTGGCCTGCAGTTCTGCATCCAGGTGGTCATGTGAACAGGCTAGAAGAAAGATCTCTAAGTTTCTGTCCCTAGGCTCTTTGCCTCACACACCTTAAGCAGATTAATCCTTGCTACTGAAGACTGAATGTTGAACACAGTTTCCATTAGTCTGAAAAATGGAGTCAGGAATGGCTATAGAACCTGACTAGGACATCCATGCACATTGCCATTGAGGCCCATGACTTTTAACAGAGACTACCACAAATATGTTTCAGAAAGTGCTGTGGATCCCATTTGTGGGCTTGGGTATGTGACTCAAAACTTAATGTTGATTTCTTCATTTATAAAATAAAACACAGGCACCACTGCTTTTACGAAGTTATTGGAAGATTAAATTAATGATCAATTATGGGCACATAGAAATTCATGGAGATTATTCTTATATTGGATATTATTATTTTCAACAAACTTGTTATAATCATGCATCCAACAAGTAAGACTAAGTATTAGAAGTTACTTTTTTTTAATTTAAAAAGATAACAAATGGAATCTGACTAAAACAATTTAATGCACTAAAAGTTTGTAAAGCATTCCACAATTATGTTTGACATGAAAAATCTCCAACAGCAGATGCCCAGTGTGACAGTTTTCTGACAGGCTTCCAGTTCTCAACATCATGGCAATGAGTACAGGCTGCTGGCACCCTCCCCAACCAACTATAAAAATGTTGAGACAAAAAGGAAGTTTGTTAATTTTAAGAGAGGTACCCTAAACCCAAGAAGCCCTAGTGGCACAACAGTTAAGCACTCAGCTGATAACAGGCTGGAGATTCAAACCTACCTATCAGCTCTTCAGGAAAAAAGACCCAGTGGCTTCCTTCCATAAAGGTTATATCTAAGAAAACCCTATGGATCAATTCTACTCTGTCACATGGGGTCCCCATGAATCAACAATAGCTCTAAAACTAAGCAAAAAATGTGTGAAGTGTCTGAGGAGACAGAAGATTGGTGATCGAGAGTGGACAGTGGTCTAAAAGAAGGCACATCAGAACCTATTAAGAGATAGCTGGTGTACCACTGGTTGTCCCCAGGGGTCAGTACAGTTAAGCACTCATCTATTAACTGAAAGGTTGGTGGTCTACTTGTGAAAATCAGCCATTGAAAACCCTACTGAGTGCAGTTCTGCTCTGACACACATGGGGTCACTATGAGGAGGACCTGACTCCGCGGTAACTGGTTTGGCTTTTTTGTGGGGGGAGGGGGACAGGGTATCACTTCTAGTCCAATATGGCCTCCAGTATGTCATCTTCTGGCTTACTTCAACATAGGGCAGGAATACCAGTGTTTACACTGCCCCCCCAACCATCCTACACACAACCTTACCGCAGAGCAGGATATGCTGGAATAGGAAGGCATTGGGGGGTTCACCTAGAAAAATACAAAAAAAAAAAAAATGCTTGAGCCCAGAAGCTGTCCAATCCCCTAAAGACACCACAAGAAACAATCTAGGACCTAAGGTCTTATTCTCCCATCTAGATGGTCATTACCAGCAAAGGCAGCTGGTGGTACCTAGAGGGTAAAAGAAGAGTTCATAAAGAAAGGTGAGGCATCTAAGAAGAGCAAGTACTATTAAAAAACAAGAACAAAAATGACTGTGGAATCAAATTTATACCAAAATTAGGTACTTAACATCTACAACACGTTCTGTGACATAGGATTTTACGTGATTTGGACTTGGTGTGAACAACATATCACATACAGGCAGTCCCTGGGTTATGAACGACCCACTGATGTACAACCCGTAGTTACAAAGCAGCACCCAGACAATGTGTAGTTACAAACCAACTCTCATAAATCCTATTATATTAAAAATTTTAGGTACATACAATGGTCTGTAATAACAAATGGGCACTACTTCCTGTGGCGTCAAAACATTAATGTTATTATTACTGTATTATTATGTTAAAGATGCTTTAGTGTATCTAGAAGTGTATCTTTAATTTTTTTATGCATAGAAAAGTACCCCTCCAAAAAAAACCCACTGCCGTCAAGTCGATTCTGGCTCATAGTGACCCTATAGGACAGAGTAGAACTGCTCCATAGGGTTTCCAAGGAGTGCCCGGTGGGTCCAACTGCCCACGTTTAGGTTAGCAGCCGAAGCTCTTAACCACTACGTGACCAGGGTTTCCATAGAAAGGTACACTATATTTATAATACTAAGACAGAACACTTAATTGTGCTCATGAGGAATCTGTAGGTCAAGAGGCAGTCGTTCGGACAGAGCAAGGGGATATTGCATGGTTTAAAGTCAGGAAAGCTGTGCTTCAGGGTTGTATTCTTTTACCATACCTATTCAATCTGCATACTGAGCAAATAACTCTAGAAGCTGGACTATATGAAGAGGAAAGGGCATCGGGATTGGAGGAAGACTCATTAACAACCTGTGTTATACAGATGACACAACCTTCCTTGCTGAAAGTGAAGAGGACTTAAAGCACTTACTGATGAAGATCGAAGACTACAGCCTTCCATATGGATTACACCTCAATAAAAAAAGAAAACAAAAATCTTCACAATTGGACCAATAAGTGGAAACACTGGTGGCATAGCGGTTAAGTGCTACAGCTGCTAACCAAAAGGTCGGCAGTTCAAATCCATCAGGCACTCCTTGGAAACTCTATGGGGCAGTTCTGCACTGTCCTATAGGGTTGCTAGGAGTTGGAATCGACTTGACAGCAATGGGTTTGGGTGTTTTTGAACCAATAAGCAACCATCATGATAAACAGAGAGAATATTGAAGTTGTCAAGGACTTCATTTTACTTGAATCCACAGTCAACGCCCATGGAAGCAGCAGTCAAAAAATCAAATGACATATTGCATTAGGCAAATCTGCTGCAAAAGGCCTCTTTAAAGTGTTGAAAGGCAAAGATGTCACCTTGAAGACTAAAATGCGCCTGACCCAAGCCATTGTGTTTTCAATCACCTCATATGCATGCAAAAGCTGGACAAAGAAAAAGGAAGACCTAAGAAGAATTGATGCCTTTGAATTATGCTGTTGGCGAAGAATATTGAATATTCCCCAGACAGCCAGAAGAAAAAACAAGTCTGTCTTGGAAGAAGTACAGCCAGAATGCTCCTTAGAGGCAAGGATGGAAAGACTGTCTCACATACTTTGGGCATGTTATCAGGAGGGATCAGTCCCTGGAGAAGGACATCATGCTTGGTAAAGTAGAAGGTCAGTGAAAAAGAGGAAGACCCACAACAAGATGGATTGACACAGTGGCTTCAACAATGGGCTCAAGCATAACAATGATCGTGAAGATGGCGCAGGACTAGGCAGTGTTTTGTTCTGTGGTACATAGGGTTACTATAAGCTGGAACTGACTCAACAGCACCTAATAACAGCAACTAGACAAACATTTGACTAACTGTTGTTACATACAAACCAAACATAACTGTTCTGACTTACAGAAAAAATCAACGTAAAGGCAGACTTAGGAACGGAACTCGTTCTTAAACCGAGGACTCCTTGTACTTAGCAAAGCCATATGGTACACTGTAGTGTACTATACCATTATACACCTGGCAGAAAAATCACTTTGTGTACCAGAGACATGAGATACACGTGTTGTGCTCAAAGCTGTTGCATTCACTATGGCCAGTTACATCCACTATGTTTTGTTCTCAGAGTGGAGTTTCTGAACTCTATTATAACCTTATGGGACTACAGACGTATATGTGGTTGGATGTTGCCCAAACAGGCATTATGCAGTGCATAATTGTATTTTACTTTTATTTCAACAGAGCTTTTCTTATCCATGAACTTAAAAATTTCTGACCCAAGATTAATTTGCTAGAAGTTTTTTTTTTTTTCCTCTGGCTCTGACTCAAAGTGGGTATTTGACTTTCCTTTGTTTTCCAAAGAGCAGACCATAACAAAACCATTAACCTGTGATTAAATGAGAAAGACTGGGACTTCTTTAATTTGAATTTCTGGAGACCTGGGGACTATAGGTGGGTGAAGGGGCAAATCTTCTGTGAAGTTACCTTTTTAGTGTTAACTCAGTAGCCACTAAGTACTTCATCACCATGGAAACCTGTGTTCTTTAAGCAAAGTTATTTCAGTCTTTGAGAATTCTCCAGTTCTCTAGAAGCAGCTTCCTTTTGCAGGAGGGAACATTTCTTCAGTTTCCACATTGTTTATTAAATCATAGAGCAATCAAATATTATGTTATTCTTTTGATTTAATACATGATTGTATTTTCTATGACAACAAACAGAACATCCAATAGCAGAAGATAGAATACACATCAAAAGGAATGATGTCTCTGATATACTTGGAATTTATTTTCTTATTTATTAATTTTTTTTTTGTAAAATGAGCTAATTATTCCCAACAATTTACTAGATGATCCATTAATTTTTCCACTGATTTGTGATGTTGCCTCTATTGTATACCAAGTTCTGATATGTTTGTAAATTAAAAACCGGATTTTGAAAGGTAATAGGACAAAGCTACCAGATTGTGAAAGGTAATAGGACAAAGCTAATATGTAGTAGAATATATATTTACTTCAAGTGGGAAAGATGATAGTGGGAAAGGGTGTACTAAATAAAACTCAAAATACATAAACCAGGAGGAAAAAAAAAAACAGAAAATTATTTCTGTTCCTGAAATGTCACCCTGTGCAAAGGTAACAAATGAGAGCAACCTGGAAGAAGATATTAATAATGGTGTGTTTTATTGACTATGTAAAGGCATTCAACTCTGTGGATCATAACAAATTATGAATTATATTGCAAAGAATAGGAATTCCAGAACATTCAATTGTGCTCTTGTAAAACCTGTGCATAGACCAAGAAGCAGTCACTGAACAGAACAATGGGACAGTGTGTGGTTTAAAATCAGGAAAGGTGGCATCAGGGTTGTATCATTTCACCATACTTACTCAATCTGTATGCTGAGCAAAAAATCCTAGAAGCTGGACTATATGAAGAAGAACAGGGCATCAGGACTGGAGGAAAACTCATTAACAACCTGCGATATGCAGATGACACAAAGACACAACCTTGCTTGCTGAACATGAAAAGGACTTGAAGCATTTACTGTGGAAGATCAAAGACTATAGACTTCAGAGGGACTACACCACAATATTAAAAAAAAAAAAAAATCCTCACAATTGGACCAATAAGTATCTTCATGATAAATGGAGAAAATATTGAAGTTGTCAAGGATTTTGTTTTACTTGGATCCATAATCAACACTCATGGAAGCAGCAGTCAAGAAACCAAAGACATATTGCATTGGGAAAATCTTCTGCAAAAGGCCTCTTTAAAGTGTTGAAAAGCAAAGATGTCACCTTGAGGACTAAGATGCGCCTGACCAGAGCCATGGTATTTTCAAGCATCTCATGTGTGTGGGAAAGCTGGACAATAAATAAGAAAGACGGGAGAAGAATTGATGACTTTGAATTATGGCGTTGGTGAAGAATATTGAATATTGCATAGACAATCAGAAGAACAAACAAGTCTTTCTTGGAAGAAACATAGCCAGAGTGCTCCTTGGAAATGAGGATGGTGAGACTTCATCTCATCTACTTTGTACATATTATCGGGAGGACCAGTCCCTGGAGAAGGACCTCATGCTTGGTAAGGTCAGCGAAAAAGAGGGAGACCTTCAACGAGATGGGTTGACACAGTGGCTACAGCAATGGGCTCAAACAGCAATGATTGTGAGGATGAGGCAGGACCAACCAGTGTTTCATTCTGTTGTATATAGGGTCACTGTGAGTTGGAACTGACTGGATGGCACTTAACAACAACAGCAAAGGATATATATGAAATTCCCCCTAATCAGCTAGAAAAAGATAAGAATAGGCAACTCACACTGGGGGGGGATCCAAAAGGCTAGTCATATATACTTACCCTCAGTAGATGTCAAGTGAGTATCACTTTGAAATCATCAGATAAGCAAAAATTAGACTAAATATTTGACATAAGAATATTCACGCAGTGCTAGTGCCATTCTGGAAAGAATTTGGGAGAATCTAGTGAAATTAAAAATGCACCCAGATCATGGCCCAGCAAGCATCCCATCCCTGAGCGGATACCCAATAGAAGCACTCTGCCAGGTCCATGAGGGAACATTTACAAGGATGTCCACTTCCATATTATTTGTGACAGCAAGAAGTTGGAGGCAACATGGGTTCCCCTGACGAGAGAATGGATATGTGAAATGTGCTATAAGCATCATATGAAACATTCTACAACAGTCAGAAATCATCTAGTTTTGCATACAGCAACATGAAACCATACAGTAAGCAAAAACAAAAACAAAAAAATATTTAGTCAATTGCTATTTATATAAATTAAAACACACAGAATAATACTATATCTACTTAGTGATACACAAGTATCTAAATAAACATGGAAGTTTACTACCAGTGAAGGCATATGTTACTACCCTGGAGACAACTTCAGGAGCTATTTTTGGTTTCAGGTTTAAAGATTATTTCAGGGCAATAATTTTGGGGCCAAATAATAGTTTAGCTTAACTAGTAAAGAATGTCTGCCTTGAGCATTGTGCTTTTTAAAAAACAATATATAAGGGATCAAATTAACAACAGCAACTTGAACGATTAGACAGAAAACTTAGGGGGCAGTGAGTTTATGTTAATGAAGGGGAAACAATTCAGAAAAGGAGGATGAGAATGGTTACACAACTTAGAGAATGTCACTGAATTGTACATGTGTGTATTCTCAACAACAACAAAAATAAAATAAATTAAAAATAAATACACTGGAGAGAGAGTCTATGCAAGAGAGGGAATGGGAGTGAGAGATGAAAAGAAAAATAATAAATGTAAATTAGACACCTCACATGGAATGAGAGTGATATTACACTATTCATTCATTCATGCACTCATTCATTCATCCGGTAAATATGTTTTAAGTGTTGACTTATGTCTTGTAAGCACACTGGGATTATAAAGACAAGTGGACAGACAAGTTTCCTGATGCTTCATACTTGGGGACTACAGAATAGAACCAAGTTTTGAGCAAATCAATCTGGGCTCCCATGATTTTAAGTTAAATTGAGATGATGATGATAATGATGGTGATGATGATGACGTTACATTTGAAGTGACAGACATCCTAAAATTGATTATTTTCAAACCTCACTAGCATACATATTTAAATTAAATGAGTTTAGAGAATCTGGGTTTGGTTTTGATGAATTTCCTCTCGAGCACATTTAAACTGCCTCATCATAACGCAAATTCTTTGAGAAAGGACCTCATGTTATCCTTTGTCCAAGAGCATTATTCATGCCCTGCTCTGCTCCCCAGATGCACACAGCACTCATACAGCAGTGGGTGGAGAAAGGAAATGCCAGCCGATTAGTTCATTTTTTCTAGTGTTGTTATCCCTCATTAGGTTTCTCCCCTTGAGCCCAAACACAGCCTGGGCCTCCAGTGCTGTGTTGCATTCTGTTTCTTGTCAATGGATC
This sequence comes from Elephas maximus indicus, assembly GCF_024166365.1. Lineage (NCBI taxonomy): Eukaryota > Metazoa > Chordata > Mammalia > Proboscidea > Elephantidae > Elephas > Elephas maximus. The sequence goes on from NC_064830.1 coordinate 40,144,469, forward strand.
AACCTCTAATCCACGTGGCCAATGGCAAAAGGATTCCTTCTAGAAAGGACTTAGTGCTGGCCAGTGAAAACCGAGCACTTCATCTAAACGCTTTGCTACTCCAGGTTCTATTTTCAGAGCTACTCAGAAAAAATGGGTTCTACTCGGAAGACATGAGTTCAGAGCTATTCCAAAGAAATCTGTCCCTGAATATTGCATTTGCAGGACAGAACAATGAGTCTGCAAACTAGGAAAGACGTACAGGACTGTATGTGTGTGTGCTTGTGGCAGTGGAGGTGGTGGGTAGGCAAAGAGAAAGGGAGATACAGACAGGAAATTAGAATATACTCCAGATAGGAGCTAGTCTCAGGTTTGGGGATAAGAGACCTCAGCCTTGAGAAAACTTCTCAGAAATTCAATTTCTCACCACTTGCTACGTCTACTTTTCTCAGAAGCTAAACATCCCAGATCCCTCATTTATCCCGTGATCCTTCCTTCCTCTTCCCCACATATTTTCTGCTTCTGTTAAATAAGAGACACAATCAAAATCACCCAGGCTATGGATAATGGCTGAGGCTGGAGGCAGGCAGGGACTTCCAGAAGAAAACATGTACAACCTTCTCAGGGTCAATGCAAAGGCACTTAAAACCTTTAGCCACAAGGTTTGAAAAACCCTCCAGTATTGGCAAAGGCACAAGGTAGTGAGCATTGTCATTGTACTTGGCAATGAATTTCAAGAGCTTTATAGATGTCCACAACCTCTGACCAGTAATTGCTCTTATGGAAATGTATACATAGGAAATTGTTAGAAATATGGACAAGGATTGACATTTAGGAATGCTTATTGCAGCATTTTGTATATAACCCACATGCCATTTGAGGCCTTCTTGTCCTTTGAAAGTTAAAATCAGTCCAAGACGCTATCTCATATCCATGTGTTTTCCAAGATTTCTGTGGATTCTCAGAGCTTAGGCTTTAAGTTCCTATAACAAGTGAACTCTAAATCTTCCCGACATTAATCAAAATCAGAGCTTTACACTAACTGAGGTCAGGGAGCACAGTTATTTTTCTTGACTTTCACTCTGTAATGGGCACATAGAATTCGTGTATGCTTCAATCTTTAGAGAGAAACTAAAAAAAAAACTGAAGGGAACATAAATCATAGGAATTAAATTTGAAAATTAAATGGCCTTTCTCAAAACATTTCTTCAGTTACACAAACTTCCAACTAGATGCTAGCCCTTGCAATGTTCCTCAACTTCCTGTGCCTTTTTTTTTTTTTTCCTTGTTATAATGCTTTACCTTCCTCTCTCTCACTTCTCTCTTGCCTCAGTGCCAGGTTTTATATAACACCATGACCAGTGTAACTATCTCTGATTTGCTCTCTACAAGTAGATCATATCCTCACAGGCACCTTGAAGACCCTATTAGGTGTTTTCCTAAAGATGGTCAATTATGAAGAATGTTTTCCCAATAAAGACACACAAAAGAGTAAGCTTCCCTTTTCTTCAGCTGACATTCTGTTTTCATGTGATGTCTGGAACTCTGGCAGCCATTTTGTAACCACAAAGTGAAGGCACAAGGGCCAAGAACTGGAGGGTAGAAAAAGCCTGGGGTCCTAATAAAATTACTGAGCTGTAAAATAAACCCCAGAAGCAATTAATATCATAATTGTTTTAATGAGAAATAATATGTTTCTTACTTTTTGTCATTATTTAAAATATTTTTGGACATGTATACTTAAAGCCAGAGGCAACTTAAAAGATACAAGATACTGCCAACTCTTTTAATATCTCTAAGATGCAGTTTCCCAATCTGTACTATGGGCATAGGATATTAATTTACTACATAGAGTTTTTGTGCAGCCCTGGTGGTGCAGTGGTTAAGAGCAATGGCTCCTAATCTGAAGATCAGCGGTTTGAATCCACCAGCTTGTCCTCAGAAATCCTATAGTGCAGTTCTACTCTGTTCTATAGGGTCGTTAGGAGTCAAAATTGACTCAACAACAATGGGTTTTTTTTTTTTAGTTCTTGTGGGGTTGTAATAACCTAAAGTTTACATATAAAAAAAAAGTTTACATATACTACATACTGTATGCATATTATGCTTGTTATTTATTTATTAATTCATTCATTCATTCCCTAAGTAATTATCAAGTGCCTGTTCTGTCTTAAGCACTGAAGATATTGAAATAAAAATAGAGATTTAAGGCTCTTACAGCATAGCAGCCTTAAGTAATCTGGCATTTCCAGCCTCATTTTTTTCACAAACCTCACCCAAGACCCTTTTCTATGGACCAATCATATTCTTGTACAGTGTGGTACCTTTTATTGGCTCCGAGTATTTGCTGTTTCTTCTGCCCTATACCTCCCTCCCATTCTTAATGATGTGGGGAACTCATCCCTTCCTGACTCACCTACCTGTGGAATATATCAGTCATTTTGTTTTCCTTTGTGATCCATAAAATGTGTATATGCTTCTGTTGGCATGATTTATGAATACTGATGAGAACCTGATGGTGTTGAGGCAAGAATCCAAAGAAGAGAAACTTGAATCCTACTAATCAATGCTTTTCCCCAGTGAGATTCTGAAGGAGATATTTTCAAGGAAGTGTAGCCAAATGGGAAACAAAATGCTACTCAGCTATTAGCTCAAAGAGTGCCCCACGCCAAATGATGAGCTCTCCTAAAAATTGGGCTAGAGAAGTGGGTTTGACTAAAAGCCTAAGCAGAGCCTCCTATTTCCTCCTTCTTACTGCTGTGAAGTCTGAACTCCATCTCTTACCACCATCTTAATGGCCACATAAAGAAAGGAAGACACAGAGCAAGGAGAAAAGTGATGGTTAGGGACCAAAGGAGGTGCAACCACAGATTGCCAATTCGGTCAAATACTGCAGACTAAAGAGAGACATGTTGTCAGGAGGGATCAGTCCCTGGAGAAGAACGTCATGCTTGGCAGAATACAGGGTCAGCGGAAAAGAGAAAGACCCTCAATGAGGTAGATTGACACAGTGGCTGCAACAATGAGCTCAAGCATAACAACGATTGTAAGGATTGCTCAAGACCGGGCAGTGTTTTGTTCTGTTGTGCATAGTGTCGCTATGAGTTGGAACTGACTCGATAGCACCTAACAACAACAACAACTGAGAAAGAAGGGACATGAGCAGAAGGAAAGCAGGAAGTTCTAGAGGGCACAAGTATTGCCTTGAATTCTGATCAGTCATATTAGCAACTTTTCCTTCCTTTCTCAGGACATGTATAACTGGGACAAGGAGACTAAAACTTCCTTTTCCAATATTATAAATATAATATATATGATTAACTTTTAATTATTTATGCATTTGCCACCTATGGTTTCAACAATATTTGCAGCCATTTCTTATCTATTCTTGTCCGTGGCCATGTGATTTTCTTTGGTCAGTGAAATGTGAAGAGATGGGACAACACTTCTGGTTAGACACTTAAAGAGCCAATGCTTACTTCACCAAACTCTATGATCCCACTGTCAAAGCAAACAGCAGTGTTTGAGAAAGTGATGCTTCATCAGCCTGGAACCTAGGGTGGGGATAGGGCTGACATATAGTAGAGTCCCTGGCCAACCATCAGTTTACAAATGGTTTGCAGGAACAATAAAACTTGTGTTTTTGAAATGACTGAGATATTTTATGAATACTGACAAGAATCTGGTGGTATTGAGGCAAGAGTCCAAAGGGGGAAAAAACACTTGTATCTACTAATCAATGCTTTTCCCCAATGGGATTCTGAAGGCGATATTCTCAAGGAAGTGTAGTCAAATGGGAAATGAAGTACAGCCATCCCATGGTATCAATGGTGGATTGGTTCCAGGACCCCCCTGAATATGTAAATCCACAGATGCTCAAGTCCCTTATATAAGATGGCGTAACATTTGCACATAACCTACGCACATACTCCCATATACTTTAAATAATCTCTAGATTGCTTATAATACCTAATACAATGTTAATAGTGCACACAACACAAGGAGCGAACCCACGAGACTTGAGGAGAACAGTGGTCAAACAACAGTGCTGGAGAGAGACTGAGGATCTGTGAAATGGCAGGAGGCTACAGCAGGGGATGCCCACAACACTTCATTCTCGTGGTTTCAGCGTAGTGCTTCGCACTTTTGCTTTTTAGAAGTTTATTTTTTTTAATATTTTTGATCCGCACTTGGTTGAATCCATGGATGTGGAACTCGTGGGTATGGTACTAATTACAAACTACAGTTGTTCTTTACAGCAGCATAGCCTAGCCAAATTTTGATGAGACCGGGGGGTTTATCTAGGAATGTATTTCTGTGTCACTGTATCATCAGAGCCTAATACAAAGGCTGGCACATATCCACTCTCAATGTATCTGCTCAATAAACTAATGAATTTGTTAAATCAAAACTATTATTTTGTTCACTGGGAGGAAATATAGTGCAACAAAAGAGAGGAGACTTTGGAGCCAGAGAGAATCACTTTAAATCCCACTTTACCACTGACTGACTAGTTGTGAAAACTTAGACAATTCAACTTTCTAAATCTCTGTTTCCTCGTTTAAGGAAGATTTTGTTTTAAATGAATTCCCTTAAGTAGTTCTTGCAAGAGTTAAGTGAGAATTACCTCATTATTTACATATATATATATATATAAACCTAATATCATATTGGAACATCATAGACGCTTAATACATTAAATTTATTATTACTGCTGTTGTCTATTTTGAATTTTATTCAAAAACAGCTGAAGTAATAACAGTGGAGGTAAAGGTATATTACAGATATTTCTGGAATACATTTAATAGTGCTGAACAATTGATCAGCTGTGCAAGACTGAGGAAGAAGAGGAAAAAAAGTAAAACAAAGTATAACTACCAGATTTACTAAGGAGATGGCTTGGGCATCACTATTTGATCTGTGGTTTGGCTTGGCAACTGGCAGGGGCTGGGACTATAAAATACATTTTAGGCATGTTTGTTTCCAGAGGGCTGTGGGAGCACAGTGGATAAGTAAGAGCTTAGCTGCTAACCAAAAGCTCAGCGGTTTGAATCCATCACCTGCTCTTTGGAAACCCTATGGTACAGTTCTACTCTGTCCTATAGGGTCCCTATGAGTCAGAATCAACTCAACAGCACAAGATTTGCTTTTCGGTTTTGGTGGATGTCTTAGTAATCTAGTGCTGCTATAGCAGAAATACCACTAGTAGATGGCTTTAACAAAGAGAAATTTATTTCCTCACACTAAAGTAGGCTAAAAGTCCAAACTCCGGGCTTCAGCTCAGGAGAAGCCTTTCTCTCTCTGTTGGCCTTATCATCAATCTTTCCCCAGACTAGGAGCTTCTTGGCACAGGGACCCTGGGTCCAAAGGATGCAGTCTGCTCCCAGCGCTGTTTTCTTCGTGGTGTGAGGTCCCCCTGTCCCTCTGCCCAATTCTGTCTTTATATCTCAGAAGAGATTGCCTCAAGACACAGTCCAATCTTGTAGATTGAGTCCTGCCTCACTAACAAAACTGCTGCCCATCCTCCCCCCTTAACATCACAGAGGCAGGATTTACAACATGTAGGAAAATCACTCAATACCAGAAACCACAGTCCAACCAAATTGATACACACATTTTGGGAGGGACATAATTCAATTCATGACATTTCACATTTTGGCCCCCCCAAAATCACATTCTTGCAATATGCAAAACATATTCATCCCATCATATCATAGCAAAAGTCTTAATTCCAAGCCCAAAATTCAAAAATTCCTCTTCATCTGTGAAATCTAGAATACAAAGGTACAACGCTTCCAAAGTTATAATGGCCAGGCAGGCAGAAGCTAGACATTTCCATTACAAATGGGAGAAACTGGAGGAAAAGAAGGAATAATAGGCACCAATCAAGTCAGCAGGACACATTACTTTAGCCCTCAAGGCTTTGAAAATAATCCTCTATTCTCTGAGACAGTTTACACAATGGTCCTGTCCTCCAGACTCTAGCTATTGGCCACACTTTCCAGACAGTGAGTGGAGGCCCTTCGGCTCTGGGCTTCAGCTCCGCCATCCAGGCCCACTGGGGCAACAACTCTGCTCCCTCAGCTTTAGATGCACCATGCTCTTAGCCCATCTGAATGGCGACTCCAGGCCTCTCAGCTCTCAGGCCTCATGCCAGCATCTACCCCCTGCTGGAGCAAGTGTTCCAAAGCTCTGTAGCTCCACCAATAAGTGCCTAGAGGCACCCTGCTCTGCCAGGAAGCCTCCTGCACACAGGCACTCAGCTCTCTTGCTCCGTGGGGCGGCTCCAGCACTGTCTCACTGTCTCGCACCTGTCTCCTGGTTCTGTTGCTTCCTCTTCTCTGCCACTGAAAGTTCTCTACCACAGCAGGTTCCCCAACACTGCAGATTCTCTACTGCTGCTGGTCCTCTGCCACTGGTGCTCCTCTATCCATTCACGGTACCAAATTCTTAGTTATCTAGTGCTGCTGTAACAGAAATACCACAAGTGGATGGCTTTAACAAAGAGAAATTTACTTCCTCACCCTTGTTGTTGTTGTTAGGTGCCCTCAAGTCAGTTCTGACTCTAGAGACCCTATGGACAACAGAACGAAACACTGCCCGGTCCTGCGTCATCCTTACAATCGTTCTTATGCTTGAGCTCATTGTTGCAGCCGCTGCGTCGAACCACCTTGTTGAGGGTCTTCCTCTTTTCTGCTGACCCTGTACTCTGCCAAACATGATGTCCTTCTCTAGGGTCTGATCCCTCCTGACAACATGTCCAAAGTATGTAAGACGCAGTCTCGCCATCCTTGCCTCTAAGGAGCATTCTGGCCGCACTTCTTCCAAGACAGATTTGTTCGTTCTTTTGGCAGTCCATGGTATATTCAATATTCTTCACCAACACCACAACTGAAAGACGTCAACTCTTCTTCGGTCTTCCTTATTCATTGTCCAGCTTTCAGATGCATATGATGTGACTGAAAATACCATGGCTTGGGTCAGGTGCACCTTAGTCTTCAGGGTGACATCTTTGCTCTTCAACACCTTGAAGAGGTCTTTGCAGCAGATTTGTCCAATGCAATGCATCTTTTGATTTCTTGACTGCTGCTTCCATGGCTGTTGATTGTGGATCCAAGTAAAATGAAATCCTTGACAACTTCAGTCTTTTCTCCATTTATCATGATGTTGCTCATTGGTCCAGTTGTGAGGATTTTTGTTTTCTTTGTCTTGAGGTGTAATCCGTACTGAAGGCTGTGGTCTTTGGTCTTCATTAGTAATTGCTTCAAGTCCTCTTCACTTTCAGCAAGCAAGTTTGTGTCATCTGCATAACACAGGTTTTTAATGAGTCTTCCTCCAAGCCTGATGCCCCGTTCTTCTTCACATAGTCCAGCTTCTCGTATTATTTGTTCAGCATACAGGTTAAATAAGTATGGTGAAAGAATACAACCCTGACGCACACCCTTCCTGACTTTAAACCAATCAGTATCCCCTTGTTCTGTCTGAACAACTGCCTCTTGATCTATGTAAAGGCTCCTCATGAGCACAATTAAATGTCCTGGAATTCCCATTCTTTGCAGTGTTATCCATAGTTTGTTATGATCCACACAGTCGAATGCCTTTGCATAGCCAATAAACCACAGGTAAACATCCTTCTGTTGTTCTCTGCTTTCAGCCAGGATCCATCTGACATCAACAATGATATCCCTGGTTCCATGTCCTCTTCTGAAACTGGCCTGAATTTCTGGCAGTTCCCTGTCGATACACTGCTGCAGCCGTTTCTGAATGATCTCCAGCAAAATTTTGCTTCCGTGTGATATTAATGATATTGTTCTACAATTTCCATATTCGGTTGGATCACCTTTCTTGGGAATAGGCATAAATACGGATCTCTGCCAGTCAGTTGGCCAGGAAGCTGTCTTCCATATTTCTTGGCATAGACGAGTGAGCACCTCCAGCACTGCATCTGTTTGTTGAAACATCTCAATTGATATTCCATCAATTCCTGGAGCCTTGTTTTTCGACAATGCCTTCAGAGCAGCTTGGACTTCTTCCTTCAGCACCATCAGTTCCTGATCATATGCCACCTTTTGAAATGGTTGAATATCGACTAATTCTTTTTGGTGTAATGGCTCTGTGTATTCCTTCCATCTTCTTTTGATGCTTCCTGCATCATTTAATATTTTCCCCATGGAATCCTTCACTATTGCAACTCGAGGCTTGATTTTTTTCTTCACTTCTTTCAGTTTGAGAAACGCCAAGCGTGTCCTTCCCTTTTGGTTTTCCATCTCCAGCTCTTTGCACATGTCATTAGAATACTTTACTTTGTCTTCTCAAGAGGCCCTTTGAAGTCTTCTATTCAGTTCTTTTACTTCATCAATTCTTCCTTTTGCTTTATCTGCTCAACATTCAAGAGCAAGTTTCAGAGTCTCCCGTGACATCCACTTTGGTCTTTTCTTTCTTTCCTGTCTTTTCAGTGACCTCTTGCTTTCTTCATGGATGATGTCCTTGATGTCATTCCACAACTCGTCTGGTCTTCAGTCACTAGTGTTCAATGAATCAAATCTATTCTTCAGATGGTCTCTAAATTCAGGTGGGATATATTCTAGGTCATGTTTTGGCTCTCTTGGACTTGCTCTGATTTTCTTCAGTTTCAGCTTGAACTTGCATAAGAACAATTGATGGTCTGTTCCACAGTCGGCTCCTGGCCTTGTTCTGACTGATGATATTGAGCTTTTCCATCGTCTCTTTCCACAGATGTAATCAGTTTGATTTCTGTGTGTTCCATCTGGCTAGGTCCATGTGTATAGTTGCCGTTTATGTTGGTGAAAGAAGGTATTTGCAATGAAGAAGTTGTTGGTCTTGCAAAATTCTATTATTCGTTCTCCGGCATTGTTTCTATCACCAAGGCCATATTTTCCAACTACCGATCCTTCTTCTTTGTTTCCAACTTTCGCCTTCCAATCGCCAGTAATTATCAATGCACTTTGATTGCATGTTCGATCGATTTCAGACTGCAGCAGCTGATAAAAATCTTCTATTTCTTCATCTTTGGCCCTAGTGGTTGGTGCGTAAATTTGAATAATAGCCGTATTAACTGGTCTTCCTTGTAGGCATATGGATATTATCCTATCACTGACAGTGTTGTACTTCGGGATAGATCTTGAAAAGTTCTTTTTGACGATGAATGCAACACCATTCCTCTTCGAGTTGTCATTCCCAGCATAGTAGACTCTATGATTGTCTGATTCAAAATGGCCAATACCAGTCCATTTCAGCTCACTAATGCCTAGGATATTGATGTTTATGCATTCCATTTCATTTTTGACAATTTCCAATTTTCGTAGATTCGTACTTTGTACATTCCAGGTTCTGATTATTAATGGGTGTTTGCAGTTGTTTCTTCTCATTTTGAGTCATGCCACATCAGCAAGTGAAGGTCCCGAAAGCTTTACTCCAACCACGTCATTAAGGTCGACTCTACTTTGAGGAGGCAGCTCTTCCCCAGTCATCTTTTGAGTGTCTTCCAACCTGGGGGGCTCATCTTCCAGCACTATATCAGACAATGTTCCGCTGCTATTCATAAGATTTTCAATGGCTAATGCTTTTCAGAAGTAGACTGCCAGGTCCTTCTTCCTAGTCTGTCTTAGTCTGGAAGCTCAGCTGAACCCTGTCCTCCATGGGTGACCCTGCTGGTATCTGAATACTGGTGGCATAGCTTCCAGCATCACAGCAACACACAAGCCCCTACAGTATGACAAACTGACAGACACGTGGGGGTTCCTCACAGTAAAGTAGGCTAAAAGTCCAAACTCAGGGCGTCAGCTCCAGGGGAAGACTTTCTCTCTCTGGCAGCCTTCTCATCAATCTTCCCCCAGACTAGGAGCTTCTCTGCATAGGGACCCCAGGTTCAAAGGATGTGCTCAGCTCCTGCCACTGCTTTCTTGGTGGCATGAGGTCCCCCGTCTCTCTGCTGTTTCTCTCTTTTATATCTCAAAAGATATTGCCTCAAGGCACATTCTAACCTTGTAGATTGAGTCCTGCCTCACTAACACAACTGCCACCCATTCCCCCTCATTAACATCAACATCATAGAGGCAGAATTTACGACACATAGGAAAATCACGCAATACTGGGAATCATGGCCCAGCAAAATTGATACACACATTTTTTGGGAGGACATAATTCAATCCATGACAGTGGATCATCCACATAGTTGTTGAATTGACAGTTACATATTCTGGTCCAAGCTTTTGGAAAGCTATATGTCCGATCATATAAATTTTTGTTAATGAAAAGAATGATTAAATGAATTGATGAATGCAGGTCAAGCAAGGTAAACTAGTACTAAACAAGTTCTTAGGTAAGCGTATTACATATTCCATGTGTTTATTTTTGCATAACCACCATTCATCCATGGATAAAGGGATTAGCCTACTTTGAACCTGATTTGTATATGTCGTAGTCCAAGGAAAATTTTTTAAACTATTTTGAACCTGCAAATCTGGATCAAAGGAGACCGACGTCTATTTAACCAAATACAAAAGTTTTCACTGAAGATAAACCACTTGGGGAATACAAAAGATCTAGCTTCATTAAGGGTCGATTTTTCAGAATGCTAATTATTCAGCACCAATTTTTGTGTTTCCTAAATTTTAGTCTGGACTATCTTAATTAGTACTAGTTATTAACCAGAGAGATGAAACCCTGGTGGCGTAGTGGTTAGGTGCTACGGCTGTTAACCAAGAGGTCGGAAGTTCGAATCCACCAGGCGCTCCTCAGAATCGACTCGATGGCACTGGGTTGTTGGGTTTATTAACCAGAGATGGAGATGGTACTTAGAAGAAAGTGGAGTGACTTTCCCAAAATCATTAATTTAATCTTTTTTTTTTTTTTTTTTAAGCATCTACTCTGAGAAATGTACTACCTTGGCCATGTTATGGGATGATAAATTAAAATCAGACACAGTTTTCATCTTCAAGGAAGTCATAGGCTCAGATGGGGCCATAATGCACAGTACAATAAGGACTATGACAGAGGTCTAGGTTGGGTGTCACAGAAGTTGGCAGAGTGGGGAACAATTGTTTCCTACTGAGGAGATGTTATAGATTAAATTGTATATCTAAAATATGTGTTGGAAGCCTAATCTCTATACCTATAAATGTAATCCCAGTTGCTAATAAGGTTTTCTTTGTCATGTTAATGAAATCTATCAGTGTAGGGTGAATCCTAAACCTAATCACTTCTACGTTCTAAAAAGAGCCGATTAAACCCAGAATTAAGCACAAATTGGGGGAAGATAAATGCTATGTGAAGATCCAAAAAAAAAAAAAAAAAAAAACTGAGAAATGCCAGGGCCACAGGAACTAAGACAAGGATCTTTCCCCAAATCACAGAGAGAAAGAGCCTTTCTCTGGAGCTGGTGCCCTGAATTTGGACTCCTAAGCTCCTAAACTGGGAGAAAATTAATTTCTGTTTTTCTTTTTTTTTTTTTTTAAGTCAACCACTTGTGATATTCCTGTTACAGTAGCACTAGGAAATCGAGATGGAGCCAGGTGGGTTTTGGTGGAGATCGTGAGATTTGAGTTGCTTCTTAAAAGTTCAGCATAATTTCTACATGTGGAGAAAGTGGTTTGCGGAGGGCATTGGAAAAGACAGAAATAACAAGAGCAAGGGTATAGAGGTGGGAAAGAGTTGAATACTTAAGCAGAAGAGAATAAACTCAATTTGATCGTGACTGAGTATTTATAAAGTAGAAAGTGATGGGACAGAAAATGTAGATAAGGGCCAGGTCATCATGAGAGATTTCGAGTGTCAGCCTGAAAGATACAATCTTTATTTTGCAATAGATATTGGGACTCCATTGAAGGATGCTGAGCTGAAGAGAGATTGACTCTTAAAGGGAGTTTCCAAAGAATGATATTCAGGGGCTTTCTGGGAATAAGTTTTCTCATCAAAAAAATCTGAGAAACAATATTTACTGCACAAAACCAAAACCAAACCCAGTGCCGTCGAGTCGATTCCGACTCATAGCGACCCTATAGGACGGAGAAGAACTGCCCCGTAGAGTTTCCAAGGAGCGCCTGGTGGATATGAACTGCTGACCCTTGGGTTAGCAGCTGTAGCACCTAACCACTATACCACCAGGGTTTCCATTTACTGCATAAGGATGATTTTAAAAGAGATAAATGCTGTGGTTGGTAGCAGGTTCCCTTTCCATCTTTCCTAAAAGTGACCTGACAATACCCACCTGCTCCTCATTAAGACCCCAATGCAGCAATGGCAACAGCATAGAGATATTAACAAGGGCAGGTGCTATGAAGACAGCTGGAGACTTGTGAGCAGGAATTTGGCAGAGAAAGTAAAGGCAAGCAATAAAAAAAAAAAGAGAGAGGGGAGAAGAAATGTTTGCCAAGGGCTGTTGAAGAGAAATAAACTGGAAACCTGTTATGCATGTATCTGGGACACTGCTGTTAACTCAGGAAGAGGGGGAGGGTTTGCAAAGGATCTCTAGTAGTTCCTAGAGCACCCAGGAAACTGGGCCCTTGTGTGTATGTGTGTGTGTATGGAGACAGTGCAGCCCATCCCAGCTGCACTGGTTGGCAGAACCAAGCTGAAGCTAATCACCAGGATTGTTTCATTTAGGGAAATCGCGCTCATCAAGTCACAACTGTGACACCACTAACATTCTGCAGGCAAATTGACACATGCAAAGTTCCAACAGGAAAATCCTCAGAGATGGGAGTATGAGCCCTCAGGGCATGACTCAGAACTACAAGTAAGGAGTGGAAACAGCTGAAGATGGGCCGCAAAGGCTGCAGGGGTTAAGTCCTTACCTGTACAGAAAGCCCCATGAAGGTAACCTAGAGTGTGATCCAGTTACCAACCTAGCCACTCTAAAGTATTATTAAGTCATCCACGTCCACAGGCAAGAAAAACCAAGAGAGAGGGTGCTTAACACTTGCTGTCTGAGGGGACCAGAGTGTAGGTGGGAAGAGACAATATGTCCTCAAGGCCTCTATATGACATACAGACAGATAACAAGGTGATGGAGTTACTCAGAGAGGCTCTGTATAATCAGGCTGCTATAATTGGGGTGTTTCCTGGAAGAGGGGACACTTGAGTTAACGCTTGAGGAATGAGTAATAGAAGAACAAGATAGAAGAAAGCTAGAGGTGATAAAATCAGGTCAACAATAAGTGTGTGTAATTAGTAATGGCAAAGCTAACTCAAATACACAACTAGTCTGCTGGTACCGCTTAGTGCTTTCGTATATATACAGCTATGGCTTTAAGACATGTAAGGAAGGAAATGTATGTGTAAAAATCATGAAACATTTTTCTGTCTCTTAATGTATCTCTTCCAAAGCGAGTATTAACACCCAGCTTTCTGGGGGACCCTGTGAGGTGAGTCTCCTGCCTGGTTCTAGGATTGTCTCCAAAGCAGCCATACTTTATCCCAGCTTCACACCAGAGACCCTGGGTAAAGAATTGTTTACTCTTTTCTTCTTAAGAACCATATATGTGAATGTAAACTCCGTGAGGGCAAGAATGTTATTGAATGAATGAATGAGCAGATAGGATAGATAAACCTCCCAAGAGGGTTTAAACTTGTGGTCTCATATGAATGTCTGTTGAATGACTGAATAAAATAATGCAAGAATCGATGAATCAATGAATAGTCTACTTAAAAAGTTATCAGAGCTTTTATCCCTGGGAGACAAGTCTTTTTCGAAGACCCACAGTAGGCAAGCACTGTGATAACTTTGAAGTAATGCCCATCAGTAGCAGAGCTGAAGATTCCTCTTTCCTCTTAGAGCCCTGAAGGACTCCTGTCTCCACCCACACCCCCACCCCAACTGCCTATGCATACACAGACTATCTTGCACAATGTCATAGGTGTGTGTGACCACAAAGTCCAGTGACTTACATATAGAAGCCCTTAGTAACATCAAAATCAGCCCATTTTAAAGATGAGAAAAATGACACTGATCCAGATTGAGCTTGAGTTGCAACAATTTTAGGGTTCTGTAACTTTGACTGTTTGTTCTTCATTGGTCATTGATGCCAAAACAGGGTTAAGGAACGGTGTTATCATCCCTACTACCCCACTGGCTTGGGTAATTTGGGATCTCTTTTCCAGATGGAACTAATCTAGTAGGTCACAAAGTCCCACGTGGCAATACTTAGAATTAAGATGTCACAGCCCGCAGTCCATGCTTGTTCTATGAATGTCGTCCTTGACAGACTTCAGAAATGTGCTTTCCTTACTAGTTGGAAGCAGGGCTCCTCGGGGGTTTTCTATAGAAAACCTCACGTCCTTAGAACACCCAAGTAGCTCCAAAAAGGCACACTTTGTAGACAGAGTCTCCAAGCCAAGCATCAACTCTGAGATCCAAGGTAGTTAGAACTATTTGTCTTCACCAAAATGTGCCCAACTGTTGCTCACTCTTTACAAAAACACTGCCCCAAACTCCAGGGAATGCCCTTCAACTCAGGCAACCGGCCCCCAGCACAACTTGGGCAAGTTGCAGTTTTTTGTGGTGTTTCATTTATTTAAGCTACATATAGCACAACTTTTGATTTGCCTCCCTTGTGGTGGGTAGTTATCCTTCCCCATTTCTAAACCAATATCTCAAATGCTGAGGAACTGCATTGCCTTTATTGTCCTTAAGTTCCTGGGTGTGTGAGGGTTTTATTAAGTTCATAAAGGTTAAGCCTCAGTCTCTGTCTTCTGAATACAGGCAGGCTCTTTACCTGTGGAAACTTGTCTCCTGTGAGGCACAGCTCCATCATTAGCAACAGAGGAATGAGGTCATCCCGCCTCAGAAAGATGGGCCCATTAAATGCTCATCTCAGCCTTGATCACAGGCAGAGCGGGAGGCAAGCAGGATTCCAACTGCTATTGAAGCCAATGAGCAGACATGGTGGCCATGACTGGGGGAAGTCTCTGGTAAAGGAGAGGGTGGCAGGAGGGCTGGGATGTGGGCCTGCTGTCTGGAGGACCCAGGCATAATTTCCTCAACCTTCATGCTGTCACTCACAGCCCTTTAGTTAGCATAAATGTCATGCCACATCAGCTGCACCTGTGCCCTGTGTGATGACTTTCGGGCTGAGATAAATCCCATCAATGGGCTTCAGGATGATGGGCACAGTGGAACATCCTAGTGATTGATCTGTTTGTTTCCATCCTGAGGCTGTGGGTATAGTAAATAAGCTCTGGTATTTTGAAGGAAAAGCAAGGGAAATGACTATTGGGTGGCCTTTTTATTTCTGGTTTGGTGGTAGTTTTTGCTGTTGTTTGCTCTTTGGAATTTTTTTAAGGTGGAAATAATTTTTTTTTTTTTTTTTCAAATAGACCTGGATACAAGCATCCGGGCTTTATTTGCCAGTTCCAATTCCTCAGTGAATACACTCCGCAGCTGGCAGGACGTCGGCGATTAGCTGATTTCCCTGCTCTGTTCTAAGCTCTTCTCTGTGGCCAGACAGATATGAGAAGTAGAGAGGCCACATGGTCGGGCCCAGAGGTTGCACCGGCAGAACGCTCCCAAGGAGAGACCTCCCATGTCAGGCTGGCACACACAATCTGGGGTAGATCACACTCTTTCCCTTGCTTTGTACAAAACTAGCTAGGGGTTCAGGGCCAAGTTATACCCAGCTGCTGCATAATGTATTTCATTTTTAGATTATTCAATTTTAGGGGGAGATTATCTATTTAAAAAAATTACAATCTGAATTATTAAGGAATTCTAGGCCATAAAGGGACACCCTTCTCCAGACTATAAAATTAGATTTGTTATCTAGTTTCTAATGCCTTTGGGGAAAAAATTAACAAAAATTTGAATGGTCCTTTACTTACCTTGGAGCTCTACTGGTGCAGTGGTTAACAGCTCAGCTGTTAACCAAAAAGTCAGCAGCGAAAATCCACCAGCCACTCCTTGGAAACCCCATGGAGCAGTTCTATTCTGTCCTATAGTTTTGCTATGAGTTGGAATCAACTTGATGGCAATTGGTTTGGTTTTTGGTTTTGTTTTCTCTTACTTAATTGTTCCCCAAGAGAGTCCCTTAATCAGTATGCTATCATTTCTTTGTCTGTACAATTCAGCTGATATTATTGAGAATTTCATGAGTGGGATGTTTAAAATGAAGAATCCCTTTCTTGCTTATACCCTCCAGAGAACACAACGCCCTGGAGAATCATTAGGTAAACACTGGAAACACAGAAACTTGGATCACCGGAAGTTTACCCTGTCTGCACTCCTGACAGGCCCTGAACTGAATGATCCTGGGAACAACATGAAAGGAACCTGCATGGCCTTTTAGCAACTGGTAGATTCTAAGAGGTGAAGTAGTGATCCCAGGCCTCTGCTCCTTACTCCTCCCCCTTCAGTATAGAAATAAGAAGTTGGAATACAATTGATTGTGTATTGTGAGAAAACTACCTCCAATTTTCTTATTTCTGTTGAGAAAGCTGTGAAAAAGGGCAACTGACAACATGATACCCTCCTACACTACTTCTCTACAGCTACACTACTCAGAGTGTGGTCTGAAGACTGGGGTCTGTCTGCAAACTATGTGTTACTGATCTGTAGTAACTATAGAAATTAGAAGTAAATGTTTAGATATGTGTATAGAAATTTGACATTGCTGCAACATCCAGAGAAGCAATCCGTAGAATCATCTTGTTAAACAGGGTATAGACCAGTATAAGCGTTCTCAAACTTGAATGGCAAATTGTATCGGCTCAAATTGCATTCTGTCATGTGTAGTTGTTGTTATTGTCTTTTCAGTTAGCCCCTGAAGTATGGCAAGCTTGTGCACAATGGAATAAAATGCTGCCTGATCCTGGACCGTCTCCATGATTGGTTGCAGACTGGACCATTGTGGTCCATGGGGTTTTCACTGGCTGATTTTCAGGAGATATTGCCAGGCCATTCTTCCTAGTTCATCTTAGTCTGGAAGCTTCACTGAAACCTGTTCAGCATCATAGCAACACAAAAGACCCCACTGATAGACAGGTGGTAGCTGTGTTTTAGGTGAATTGGCCAGAAATTGAACCCAGGTCTCTCACATAGAAGAGTCATGTATACTAAGAAGTATCTATCCATGACATATTGGAAATCAAAATGATAGACAGATAGATAGAACAGGTCCTTTGCCACAAAAAGTTTGAGAAGCACAATGCTATAATACTCACCAAACTTATTAATTACCCGTTCATTGTCCTTCCTGCCAGGTTGATTGTAAGCTCCATGAAAGCAAGAACTAGACCTGGCTTCCTTCAGTGCTCTCACAATTTCTGCTTTGAATAAATGAACGGATGAATATTTAGAGTTCTGTCTCCCTCTCAATATTGGCAGCCATTGAGTGTAAAGGGCAAAAGGTCAAAGTATGAGATGCATTTATCAAGTCAAGACAGGGATCAGCCACAAGGTCTCACTCTCCCCACTCACCTGATTGCCAATGTCAGGGCAAAGAAACAAAAACTTCAGGAATTTATCTCTAAATTTATAAGGCATACCTGTGGAGAAATGTGATTCCCCCTATAGAATTCATTTTATCACCGCCTCTTCAGAATCACAGCTGTTCCAAAAGCAGAATACAATTGACATTTCTTGTTACAAGTACTTGCGTTTGGAAGTTATCAGTGTCCCATAAACATGCCATGGTTCTTTACAAACTTGAGATTAAATAAGGCTGAAGTTACAGGGCTGCTGACATTACAAAAAAAACACAAAAGGCATGAACTTGTTCCCCCAGGGGACACAGGAAAGATAGACCACACTGACTATATCATAGTATTTTGACTTAAAATATATTTTGCTGGCAAGTAGTAGGGAGAGGAAGCGTTAGGCTAGACTCCACAGTGGCTTTCACTTGAGGGTGGGGCAGCCCCCAAGAGGGAACCTGGGAAAGTGTGAGTGCTCTGGTTATGTACTGCTGCATAACAAACCACTCCAAATAAAAATATCATAAATCAACCACCATTTTATTATGTTAACAGGCACTGTGGGTTGGATGTTTCGACAGGGTACAGTGAGGATGGCTTGCTCCTGCTCCATAATACCTAGGGTCTTGGCTAATCAGGTTCAAATAGTTGGGAATGACTTAAATAGCTAGGTACTGGAATCGTCTGGAGAATTCTTCATTGCATGTTTGATACCTTGGTTGAGCTAACTCAAAGACTTCCTGGAACTGTTGGAGAGAGCAACTGTATGTCACGTCCGTATATAGATTGGGCTTCCTCTTAGCATGGCAGCTTTGGAGTATCAACTTCTCACATGGTGCCTCAGGCCTCCAAGAAGAAGAGTTCCTGCAATCAAGGGAGAGTCTATGGGGCCTTTATAATCAAAACTTAGTGATCATAAAGCATCATTTTCACCATACTGTATTGGCCAAAGCAGGCACAGTTCCAACCAGATTCAAGGGGAGGTAACATAGAGCCCAGATCTTTATTGGAGAGTCCCAAAGAATTAACAGGCATGTTTGGAAAGCTCTCCAGGTTTGCCTTATGGAGCAACCTCTCTAGGTCAGAAAACTTCTTGTACTTTAGTGAATAGCAGCCAGAGATGCTAAAGGTCCTACATAACATGTGATAGTCCCATACCTCAAAGAATTGTCCTTCCCAGGATGCTAGTAATGCCCCTATTTACAAATACTAGAGCTTTGGAATTTTGAGAGCTGGAAGGAACATTATAAGAACACTCACCCAAGAATGCCACCCTTTACTTATCCATTTACAAAAGAGGAACTCAAGGTTAAGAGTTTGTCTGGGGTTGTTGGGCTGAAACTAGATCTAGGCTTCTTTCTTCCCGGTTTGATATTCCCAAGCTCCTTTATGAGACGACCCAATTTCTCCAAGTGAATCTATTTTAAAACTCCTAGTGTATAAATTCATCAATGAATTTTAAAACAAATGGTGAAAGTATGTTGAGTAACAGGATACTTACATGGTCTCAAAGTATCTCCCTACACATTGACTAGTTGTGGAGTTGACTCCAACTCATGGTGACCCTATTCGTGTCAGAGTAGAACTGTGCTCCATAGGGTTTTTGATGCTGGTTTTTCAGAAGGCACCTCTGGGTGGACTGTAACCTATAACCTTCCAGTTAGCAGCCAAGCATACTAATTGTTTGCCCTACCCAGGGGCCCTACCTACACATTACTTATTAATTAAATACAGAAAAATAGTTAACTGTACAATGAAAAAACATGGAAGATACCACTTCAATCCAGGGGTTAAAGTGTTAAACAGATACCACTTGTCTCGTGACATGAGGCACTGAAAAAGCACAGTATCACTTACTTCTGTGATAGTTTTGCCCAAGTGGCAAGACCTGAGTCTAAACATGATTGAAGAACATTCTACAAATAATTGGCCTATCCTTTTCAAAAAGTTCAAGATCATGAAAGGCACAGCCTCTATACTCTCAAGTAACTTAGAAAAAAAACACTATATGGACACGGACACATCACAGAAAGAGGAAAGAGAATGATGATGTAAATGAGACAAAGTATGAATCGTTGGTAAATCTGGAAAAGGAGTTTCAGAAGTTCTTGTACTATTCTTGCAACTTTTCTATAAGTTTGAAATTATATAAAAATAAAAAAAAGTTTGAAAAAGTTACAAAAATAGCAATAACAGCAAAACCTTCTATGTTGTAAATGAAATGGGGTCACAATCTCTGGATTGTGCTCCCCCACATACCGCAGTGATGCAGTGAGTTCCCTTTAAGCCACCAGTGAGTAATCGTGGATACCAACAGGCTCCGGTGCTCTGCCCTCCTCGGGAGGCTCTGCCTGACCTGCAGGAAGTTAATTTTGTTTGGGGGCCGGAGGGAATATGTCAATCAGAATACTTAGGGTACAAATGGGCCTTCCATATGGACCTTTCAGGCCATGTCTTAGGTAGGTACAGATTACATTGGTATAAAAAGAGACCCAATATCCAGAGGCTTAAATAAGATAGAAATTTATTTCTCCCTCACAGTCCAAGGGGATTTGGCAGCTCTGCCATTCTCAACCTGAAGCTTCTTTCTCTAGGTCTAAAGGAGCAGTTTCACTTGCCATTTCCTAGCCAGCAGGAAGAGGAGAAGAAAGAGTGAAAGGCACACACCTTCCTTATAAAAACTCATTCTGCAAGCTTGCATAGATCACTTCCATTATCATTCTATTAGCCAAAATGCTGGTATGTGGTCACAGCTAGATGCTAGGGAGGCCCTGCACTCAGTCTCTATCTGGGTGGAATGGGCCATGTTCTCCGCTAAAACTCAGGGTGGGAATAATGTTCTATTATCAAAAGGAAGAGAACAAGAAAGGATCCTGGGAGATAATTAAACTCTCTGCCTGGGGAATAGTTAAAGATTGAGGGGCTTCTATAGAACTAGTAGAGCATCATAGCCCTTTTCCCAAAGTAGGTTTGAATTCCCTGAAGGAGGTGCCAATGTGTGGAAGAACTAGGACTCCCAAAGTAGACACTGTCCTGTTTGGCATCCAATTGATTAAACTATATAAATTGCTATAATATTTTCAGAGAGCCAAAATGTTTTTGTCTGGAGAAAGACAACAAAAATTAACTGCAAATAGAGTCAGGGCTGCCATGGTCAAATGATTTTCATTCTGTTGACAAAATGAAATGTCTTTACACAAACAGTTGTGTCCTCATGATGCAGTTACACACGTCCATGCACGCAGGTAGACGTGCACACGTACGTGTCCACTTAAGATGCAGCATAAGATTCTCCAGTAGGCTCCTAGAGTCCTCTACCGGCTCTTCTCTTCATTGATTGGGAGTGCCAAAAGTATTTATTCCATCAACTCTTGCTTATTTTATATGGTTACTAAAGGGTTTCCTCAAAATAACAGGCAAATTGCTCAACATTATTTTTTAAGGGACTATGTGTAGATGTGTCCAATTTATGAGCTGCAAAATTACTTTGTGTATATCTGAAAAAATAGCTTAGCCTCAGTCAGGCAAGCTAATCCATCTATATACCAGTCGATTTAAGTTTTATTTTATTTTTTAAGGTTTTCCCTCAAAATAACATTCCAAAATGACAGCTTCTCTTTATTTTTCTTACTTCTCTCTAAGATGGGAAACTTAGGCTGCTTTTAATGTCTAGCTTCACTGTATTCCTAGGAAAGCTGAGAGGAAGCTATAAAGACGGTATAAGATGGTACCATCCGATTTATTAGAGTAGCCGATTTGCCTATTTTAATCCAAATCATGGGGATTTGTCATCCCACCAAAGCATGTTAGGCTGGTATAATCATCAGAGGCTGAAGAAAAGACAGAGACACTTATTCACTAAGAAATCATGAATACTGAAGCCCCCAAGGGACCACAAAGAGACTTCGAAAGCCACAGTTCATCATGGTTCACCATGGGCCATACTCCTGACTCTTCCTGCGCCTCAAATCTGGAGGAACTAACCTCCCTCCATCAATGCACCCTAAGTTACAGTCTCTTCAGCCAGGCCTTCTGTACTTTCTTGGTCACAGCTCAAAACAGGGGCTTTCAGAAAGGCTGACAATGCTGGCTCATGCCAGAGAACTCTCAATGTCAAGAACAGGGACATTCCTAGACCTCATTGACATCTCCCTTGCTTTACTACACTCCATCCACTTTGCTTACAATGCCCCATCCTCCACCAGGAATTCAGCAGAAGCAACATCTAGCAGAAGACAGCATCCGATGAAGAGGCAGCACTGCCCAGTGGTTATGAGTGTGCTCTTGAGTATGATTTCCTGAGTACGAATCCTGGCTCTGTCTCTTTCTAAATTTGTGACCTAGGCAAAGAATTTAACCTCTGTGTACCAGTTTCCTTACTGCTAAAATGTAGCTGATAATAGAACCTATTTCATGGCATAATAGAAAAATAAGTTAGCAAGTGCATGTAAATCACCTAGAAATGACATAATAAGGCTCAATAAACTTTGGGAGAAGGTTGTTGTGGAACGAGAGTGGAAGCCAGCTCTCATTAATGTAATCTTCATCATCATCATCACTATTATTATTGAATCTGGCAATTAAAGGATCATTAGTGTTGTTGCCCAAAGCAATTTTAACAAACAAATGAGGACAGATGAGTGAATGGAAGTGAAAAAGTAGAAACATGGAATTTGGTCTAGAGGAGGAGGAGCCATAAGAGATGGTAACTAAAGGAGGCCACGGGTCAAGAAAGAATCAATTTTTCACTTGCCATAAAATATCTTAACAGAAAATTGTTCCAAACCATTGGTAATTCCAAAGAATTGGCATGGATTTATTTCAATCTACTAATAGCAATGATCATATTAATCGTAATTTACTCAAGCCAAGTTCTTCAAAGTTTACCAAGTAGTTTCACATATATGGCACTTTATTTTTAAGTCTGAGGATACATAGCAGGAATATAGACCCAATTTAATGCATGAAGAAATTGTGTCTCAGGTTAGATGTCTTGTCTCAAGCCATGCATCTATTCTGGGTAGCCTTTTCTCCCATCTCCAAAGTGTTCACTATTTCAAAAATGCCTATATAATAGTGTCATGCCTATACTCACAAACTTCAGAGAATCTCTATTGCTAATGTGAGTAAGTCTATTTTCTTAGTTTTCAGTTAATTAAAGAACTGTCATAATTGTCCCAAAGCCTTCTTGTCCAGGCTTCTCCCTCAGGACAGCTCCCCTAATGGAATTCCTCACGTCATCCTCCCCATCAATGAGTGGTCTCCTGAGGAAATGTGTGTGCTCACACTCTTCCCCTATCCATATCCCTACCATCTTCCTCTTCTGTCTGTCCCATTCCTCTTCCACTGGGCCACTCTGAAAGCTGAGCCAAAGGAGAAAGCCCCTCCACCACCACTTTGCAATCCAAAACACTGACAGGCTGGGTGCTCATTCAAGACTTAATCACCACAACTCCATAAGATTTTTCTGCACGCATATGTTATCTTTATGTTGGACTCCGAATTGGGAAGTTCTACCTCCTTAAAGTCCTCTACCTTCTTATAGCAGCAGCCATTGCATTGTTGAATTTTTTACTCTTTCCTCTGCTTCCTTAAGTGGTTTGCACAAAGCCCTTGTACTTTACCAATTCAAGTTTCCTTTGACATTTCTCTTAGTTGCAACTCCCTGTGGTCTCACTATCTAAATGTAAGAGGCTTTGTGCTCAGAAACAACACTGACCAAGATAAATTTGGCAACAACTGGTGTTTTCAAGGTGACTCCGGTGGCCACTTCAGCCAGTGGAGATGGGGCAGGGGATGCTGGCTTCCCTGTGAGGCTGTCCCATGTCCAAAGATGGGCCTTGCTTGTCCAGGACCTTGGCTTATCAAGCAGTGCACATGGCAGAACACTTCACACTTCTTGCTCTTTTTCTACCCGGAACAAAACTGCTCTTTCAAAACTCTCCTTGGATATTTTAAACATTTAGTTGTAAAGGGGTTTGGCCTTTTGTTTTACATCCCTCTAGTCACAAGCAGCAGCTTTGAAACAGCATTTAAATACAGCTGAGAGTAGGAAGGGGTTGTAAAATTTGGAGATTTGGTTTAAATAAGTCCTCTAAATGTAATTCGCTTTATTAGGAAGAGAGAAGTCAGAGAAGTAAGCAGGTAGCTACATTAGTTTCCTAATCTGCTGGAACATATTACCACAAATTTAGTGGCTTTAAAAGCACACATTATCCTACAGTTCTGAAAGTGGAACGTTGGATGTGGTTCCCACAAGGCTAAAATGAAGGTGTCAGCAAAGGTTTATTTATGGACGCTCCGGGGAGAATCTTTTTCCTTGCCTTTTCCAGCTTCTACAGGCTTCCCACATTCCTTGGCATGTGGCCCCCTTCCATCTCCATAGCCAGCAATGGTGGCTTGAGTCCTTTGGATTTCAGATTACTTTGACATCCTTTGTCACATTTCCCTCTGACTCACCTTCTTCCTCTGCCATACTCTTCTATTTTTAATGACCCTTTTAAAGGCCCTGCTGATTACACTGGGCCCAGCAGAATAATCTAGGATAAGCTTCCTATTTTAAGGTCAGCTGATTAGCAACCGAATTCCATCTGAAAACTTAATCCCTCTTTGTCATGCACCCTAACATATTCACAGATTCCAGGGATTAGACATGGACATCTTTAAAACCAAAAACCAAACCTGCTGGCATCTAGTCAATTCTGACTCATAGCGTACCTGTACAACAGAGTAGAACTCTCCCATAGGGTTCCCAAGGCTATATAATCTTTATGGAAGTAGATTGCCACATCTTTCTCCTGAGGAGTGGCTGGTGGATTTGAACAACTGACCTTTCAGTTAGCAGCCAAGTGCTTAACCACTGCACCATCAGGGCTCCAGGGTATCTTTAGGGGTGCCATTTTTCTGCTTGCCATAGTAAATATAATTACAACTATGCTTAACTCACAATTTAGTGACTCTAGTAACAGTCTCTGAAATTGGAAAGATGATTTCAGGGTGGTTCTTGTCTAAGCTATGTGCAAGCTAGAGCACAGTGTCTTCTATGATATGGCAAGAACTCTAATGACTATGAGACAAATCAATGTGGAATACATTGAAGCTCAAGCTAAGCTCTCTGAATACTCTACGTGTCTTTGCTAAATCACATTGACTAATGACACAACACGCTGAAGGCTTGCTGCTAGTAGGCAAATTTCTGATAGAAACTAACATTATGTTTACACCAATTGAGTTGGATGCTCAGCCATGTCAGTTTTGATTGCACCCAAACCTATTAATGCCGGTTGTATATGCTCTTGCAGGTAAGTAATCTAATTAAATGTCCCATAAACCAATGAAAGATGAACATGAAAAGAGAGTTGTTGCTTCTATGAACACCTACTGAAATGCCTTGGAAAGACTTGATAAAGATGAGTCACTTATCAAATAAAAAGGCAGGCAAATTAAATGGTAAAACAACAGTAAACAATAGGAAATAATAATATTCTCAAAGGATTTGCCAAAAAAGTAGAAATGGAGTCAATAATGGGTCACCATCAACATTAAGAAACTAGAAGAAAAAGAGCACAGTGGAGGCACCAAAACCAAATGAGCTGCTGTGGAATCTATTCCCACTTATGGCAATCCCATGTGTTGCAGTGTAGTGCTGTGTTCCATAGGGTTCTCAAGGCTGTGACCTTTGGAGGCAGGTCACCAGGCCTTTCTTATGAGGCACCTCTAAGTGGGTTTGAACTGCCTATCTTTGAGTTAGCAGCTGAGTGGTTAAACATCGGCACCATCCAAGGAATCCACAGTGCAAACAAGGTGGGGGAAGGATTTTATTCTTAATTTTCTTATTTTGTTCTTTTTGAGAATATACACAGCAAAACATACATCAATTTCACAGTTTCTATGTGTACTATTTGTTTTTGTTAGGTACTATCGAGTCAGTACTGACTCATAGAGATCCTATGTACAACAGAAGGCAACACTGCCTGGTCCTAAGCCATCTTCACAATCATTGCTATGTTTCACCCATTGTTGCAGCCACTATGTCAATCCATCTCATTGAGGGTCTTCCTCTTTTTCGCTGACTCTCTACTTTTCCAAACATGATGTCCTTCTCCAGGGTCTGGTTCCTCCTGATAACATGTCCAAATTATGTGAGACAAAGTCTCGCCACCCTTGCTTCTAAGGAGCATTCTGAGTGTACTTCTTCAAAGACAGATTTGTTTGTTCTTCTGGCAGTCGATGCTATATTCAGTATCCTTCACCAACACCAGAATTCAAAGGCGTCATTTCTTCTCTGGTCTTCCTTATTCATTGTCTATTCTTCACATGCATAAGATGTGATTGAAAATACCCTGGTTGGGTCAGGTGCACCTTAGTCCTCAAACTAACATCTTTGCTTTTCAACATTTGAAAGAGGTCTTTTACAGCAGATTTTCCTAATGCAATACGTCGTTTGATTTCTTGACTGCTGGTTCCATGAGCATTGATTGTGTAATCAAGTAAAATGAAATTGTTGACAATTCAATATTTTCTCCATTTATGATGCTGCTGCTTACTGGTCCAATTGTGAGGGTTTTTTTTTTTTCTTCTTTATGTCAAGGCATAATCCATACTGAAGGCTGTAGTCTTCATCAGTAAGTGCTTCAAGTTCTCTTGGCTTTCAGCAAGCAAGGTTGTGTCATCTGCATATCGCAGGTTGTAATGGATCTTTCTCCAATCCCGATGCCACATTCTTCTTCACATAGTCCAGCTTCTCGGATAATTTGCTCAGCATACAGATTGAATAAGTATGGTGAAAGGATGCAACCCTGACACACACTTTTCCTGACTTTAAACCACAGAATAACGCTTTGTTCTGTTCAAACGATTGCCTCTAGGTCTAAGTACAGGTTCCTCAGGAGCACAATTAAGTGTTCTGAAATTCCAATTCTTCACAATATTATCCATAATTTGTTATGATCCATACAGTTGAATGCCTTTACATAGTCCATAAAACACAAGTAAACACATTTCTGGTATCCTCTGCTTTCAGCCAAGATCCACCTGACATCAGCAATGATATCCCTGGTTCCATGTCCTCTTCTGAATCCGGCCTAAATTTCTGGCAGTTCCCTGTCTATGTATTGCTGCAACTACTTTTGAATGATCTTAGCAAAATTTTACTTGTGTGTGATATTAATGATATTGTAATTCTGCATTCTGCTCGATCACCTTTCTTTGGAATGGTTACAAATATGGATCTCTTGCAGTTAGTTGGCCAGGTAGCTGTCTTCCAAATTTCTTGGCAGAGACAAACGGGAATCTCTGGCATGGCATCCATTTGTTGAAACATCTCAGTTGGTATTCCTTCAATTCCTGAAGACTTGTTTTTCGCCAACACCTTCAGTGCAGCTTGGATTTCTTCCTTCAGTACCATCGGTTCTTGGTCATATGCTACCTCCTGAAATGGTTGAATATCATTCAATTTTTTTTGGTACAGTGACTCTGTGTATTCCTTCTATCTTATTTTGACTGGCCATTTTGTTGAGAAGTAGACTGCCAGGTCCTTCTTCCTTATCTGTCTTAGTTGGGAAGCTCCACTGAATCTTCTCTACCATGGGGAACCCTGCTGGTATTTGAAATACTGGTGGCATAGCTTTCAGTAACACAGCAACACGAAAGCCACCACAGTGTGACAAACTGACAGATGAGTGGTGGATGTACTATTTACTGACATAGATTACGTTCTTTGAGTTGTGCAACCATTCTCACCCTCCTGTTCTGAGTTGTTCCTCCCTCATTAACATAAATTCACGGGCCCCCTAAGGTTCCTATCTGATATTTCAAGTTACTGTTATCAATTTGATCCCATATAGCTAGCTCTTGAAAGAGCATAATGCTCAAGGCAGACATTTTTTTTTACTAGTTAAGATAAACTATTTGGTTTTAAGAAGACTTCCAAGGATATTTTGGTTTAAGTTTTAAAGATTATCTTAGGGCAATAGTTTCAGGGGTTCATCCAATCTTCATGGCTTCAGGAAGTCTGGAGTCCATGAGAAATTGAAATTCTGTTCTACATATTCCCCCTTTTGATCAGGATTCTTCTATAGAATCTTTGAACAAAATGTTCAGTAACGGTAGCTAGGCACCATAGGAAAAATTCTTGATGACTTAAGCCAGCAGCCTAACCTGTACGTGTCTTAATCTTGCTTTTATTGACTGAAGAATGGGTAAGTTAGGTCTGACTGATGTGTAAATCATACTTAATCCTTCCAAGGATGAACCTGACGTTGATTTGAAAAGTGCTATGCAGACATGAGTATTATTTTTAAGTGGCAAAGGGTGAGCAAGACAGGTCTTTCTCAGTCACAGCAGTTGCTCTTTCCTCAAGACCTCCCCACCTCCCTGCCTGGAACAAGCAATAGTCTTGGAAACTCCATCTGTCTGAAAGGTCTGTCACCGTGTGTGATCTGAGGATGACAGATCAGCTGCTGAGATAATGCTTCCCTGAAAACTACTTCCAGAAAGTCCCAGCTCTTTGCCTGGAAACCCTTCCCCTTTGGAAACATTTATTAATTTTTGGAATATTCAAGAGTATCTGGTGACAGACCTTCTGATGTCATCTTTCTTCTTGCTCATGAATGTGTCCAAAGAAGAGATAAATACTTCTCTAGTCATAGCCTTAAAGCCTTCATGGGCCCTGTGCCCATATACTAAAAGAAGCCAGGCCTGGGTTCTAAATGAATTCAAGACAGAGGAAGAAGAGAAATCAGGAGTCTTGGCCACAATTTCCCATCCCTGCCTTTCCTTTTTGTGGTGGTTTTCTCTAAACTGGGATGCAGAGTTTGCTGTCTGTGAGCCTAAGGTCTGTCTGCTCTAAGAGGAAGAGTTAGGTCACTAAATGAGCTAGAATCTGGGTACATATGTGCAGATGTTATGCAACACAAATTGAATTCATTTCCCTAACCTGTTATTGGTCCTGGGCCTAAGGGAGCAAGGCAAAGGAGCAAGAGCTGGAATAGAAACAGGCAGTGTAATTGTACGTAGATGGGTCAAGATGTATGTGTGTGTAGGATCACTATGAGTCAGAATCAACTCGACAGCTGTGGGTTTTTTGGTTTTGTTTTTGTTTTATATATATATGTGTGTATATATATATGTAACAAATTTCTCATATATTAAGCAAATCAACAAATGCTATTTAAGCTGGTAAATTATATCTAGGTTACCAATAACCAAAAAAATTCCCACTGCCATCAAGTTGATCCTGACTCATGGCAGCCTTATAACCAATAGAAGAATTAAAAACAGAAATAGTTTTTTAAAAGAAGAGTGGGAGAGGGAAGAAACAATGTAAACTTTTTCTTTCAATTGTATACTCTTGTATTGTTTGAATTTTCATGTAAACAGTAAAAGGTCTAGAAAAATGTACATTAAACTTTTTAAAATGTCTTCATGTAGAGAGAAGGAGTGCAAAGTGACTGAGAAAAGAATTCTTTTACTTTAAGTAACCTCTGCATTGTTTCCAATGAACATGTGTTTCTATTAAAATTTAAAAAATTAATAATAAATATTTATATACTTATGAAGTAGAATATTAACAAATTTTCTAAAATGTTATTATTGTGGAAGACTAATGGCATGTAAAATGTTCACAATATATTGTTACACGGAAACACAAGTTACTTCCAGTATATATGCTTTAATCCCATGTACCCATTGCCATCAAGCGGATTCCAACTCATGGCAACCCTATAGGACAGAGTAGAACTACCCCATAGGGTTTCTAAGGAGCAGCTGGTGGATTTGAACTGCCAACCCTTTGGTTAACAGTTGAACTCTTAACCACTATGCCATGTAGGTAGAGAAATATAACTCATATGTATTTACATATAGAAGCATAATACCAAAATATTATCAGTTACCTTTCAGTGTTTGTACTTTTGTGATCTGTACATCTCACATACTTTGGACGTGTTATCAGGAGGGATTCAGTCCCTGGAGAACAGCATTATGCTTGGTAAAGTAGGGGGTCATCGAAGAAGAGAAAGACTCTCCACAAGATGGATTGACACAGTGGCTCCAACAAAGGGCTCAAGCATAACAATAATTGTGAGGATGGCACAGGACTGGGCAGTGTTTCGTTCTGTTGTACATAGGGTCGTTATGAGTCGGAACCAACTTGACAGCACCTAACAACAACTGTGAAATTTTACTTTTTCTACAGAGAGTCAGTATTTCTTTTTTCAGTTAGATATAAAATAAAAATTGATCTGTGATCCTAAATTCAGAGCAAAGGGAATTTGTTGAAAGGCATTTATCTCAACTCAAGAAATATCTGGGTGAGAGCACGATAGCAGAGGATGGCCAGCCATCTACTCCCAGGACAAAACTGTATACCCATGGCCAAATCTTTACTCATGTAATCCTCTTTTGTTAACTCTCCATATGTGTCTCTTTCTGTTTTCGTACTATTAGTCTAACCAACCAGTTGACATCAAGTTGATTTTCACTGATGGTGATCCCATGTGTATCAGAGTAGAAATGTGCTCCATAAGGTTTCCAATAACTGATGTTCCAGAAGTGTATCATGAAGCCTGTCTTCCAAAGTGCCTCTGGGTGTATTCGAACCTCCAATCTATTGGTTACCAGTCAAGAACATTAACTGTTTACACCATCCAAGGATTCTAGCATTACTCTGTCAAGTTGTCGTCAAGTCGATTACGACTCATAGTGACCCTATAGGACAGAGTAGAACTGCTCCATAGGGTTTCCAAGAAGCATCTGGTTAATTCAAACTGTTGACCTTTTGGTTAGCAGCCACAGCTCTTAACCACTATGCCACCAGGGTGGATTTAAACCACCAACCTTTCAGTTATTAGTCCAGCACTAACCATTTACACCACCCAGAGGCTCCTTGCATTACTCTAGTAATGCCAAAAGCATTGCTCAAAACCTGCAAAAGCTAGAAACTATGTGAGGTGGAAACCTGTCGGAGAAGAAAAACTCAAATACTTTCCACTGAAAAGAGCAATAGAGAAATGGTAAGCCTACATCTTGTCAAAGGCAGAAAACTTGCAAGACCTAGAAAACAAGGCAGTTGGTCGAGTTCTAGCTCTCACAGTTATCTCCAAAGCCTTGATTGGTGTTTCCAGGTCTGGGAATCACCCAGTCTTTAAATCAACTTCAGTTGACTTTGCTAGTTTACTTGAATCTGGGAGCAACACAAACAACCACATCTGGACCCTCCTGGGACCAGACTTAGCAAGTGTTAAGAAGGTACCTGAAGCCTAGTTCACACAAAGGCAAAATAGATCTGACCACATTCAAACAAACTAGTTTGATTCAACGTTTAAAATATTTTATATTACTTGGTTTCAAAATGGAAATATCTTTTATGAATTATAAAAATAAAACAAACTACTGTAAGTAGTCAAGGTAATATAAAAGTGTAAAAATTATAGAAACAGCCTCACATTGTTCATCTTCTAGAGATAATGGCTGTCAACATCCTAATGTAGAGTTTTTCAAATTTATCATGAATATATAAATTTTTACTGTATACATATAAAAAATATATGTATATACATATATATGGTTTTCTTAAACAAGATGAGATAATATAACCCCTACTGTTCTATAAAAATAATAAGGAATGGTTCAAAAATACTCATATCATCCTTGCACTGGAACCTCGTTAATTTTCTGTATCTTTCTAAGTTTATAATATGAACTGCTGTAGTGAGGACAGTGTTTAAAATATTACCAAAGTATAAAGTCTTTTGAATTTAAAATGAGTTCAAAGACAATTAACTTAAAAAGCCCAAAAGGCTTTATTGAGTTAACAGTGAGTTTAAAAAATAAAATTAATTTTAAGCCATTGATTTTTTTTAAAAGAGTGAGACATTTAAATTGTTTTTTTAATTCAGTGTTTCAGCTCAAGAAAGCTAAATTAACTCAATTTAGTTTTTCTATATTGTTTGCAAATAGGTCTTATTATTCATTTGGCCTAAACACTGTAACATACCAACTTCCTGGCCTGCTGTTTCTCAGAAAACTATAATCAGTAGTCTGAAGACCTGACTTGGACTGCACTGTCTGGGAGATAAGAGGTGGGTGGGGAGCACTGGATAGTTCTTGAGGTTCCTAAAGCACCTTTGGATATGATGCCGCTATGCCATGGACCCATTGAAAGGAAGGCATTGAAGTTTTAGACTAACCTTTTTTTTTCTAAGGAAACCCTGCTGGTGTAGTGGTTAAGAGCTACAGTTGCTAACCATAAAGTGGACAGTTCAAATCACCTGGCACTCCTTGGAAACCTTATGGGCCAGTTCTACACTGTCCTATAGGGTCACTATGAGTCAGAATCAACTTGGTGGCAACGGTTTTTTTTTTTTCCCCCTAAAAGGATCTATCCTTGGAAAAGCTTCAGTCATCATCCCTAATTGTTACCACCCCCTAGAAAACTGTCACCTTTGTTGTACTTTCTCTTCCCTTCATTGAGAACTGGAGAAAGAAGGCATTTCCCTCTGAGGCTAGTGGCCCATCCAAGATATTGCCATACCATGCCCTTGCAGGGGAAGGAAAAGGACCACAGCCCCTAGACGAGGGGAGAGAGCGGGGAACCCAGGCTTCTGGGTAGGACGTGTGATCCATGGGAGCATTTATTAAATTCCTCCTACATGTAAGTCACTTCACTGGAAAGCATATCGTCAGGGAATAGGGTTTTATGTTTTAATCCTAGGACATTCCAGGAAATAACAAGATGACCATTGAGAAAATGGCCTAACCTCAGTGTGACTCAGCTCCCTAAATGGAAAATGGAAATAAAAACTAACACTTCCCCTGCATAGCTCATCCAGATTGATTTAGAGGCATATTAAGATAATGGGTATGCAAGCCCTTTGAGCAGTTGGAGAGATTACAGATAAGTAATTTGGTCTGGGTTGCCCTATTCAGTAACGATGAGAGGCGGAGTGTCAGGGGACAGATGCACACTGTGGTAGATATCACTAGTCATCATCAATATTGAGTTCCCACTTACTGAGAACACCAGAGACTACACTGCCTAGCTCCACTGGACCTGGACAGAGCCAAGTGACTATCTCTGTCAAAGGCTGTGAGTGGAAATGATGTTTCACTTCTACGCCGAGATAAGGAAAAACCCTTCAAGACAGCTTAGCTCTCCATTTAACACTGAGCATGGGAAGCACATACGGAGATTGCAGAACCACAAGACCTAGCAGCCTGGATCACTGAATCAGCCCATGGACAGGAGCCCCTGTGGGTTCTTCTGACCGCTAACAAGTTTTGCTTAAGTAAGAAATAAAATTAGAATGTAAGCCACTGGATTTGGGGCATTTTTTTCCGATAACATAAGCCTGGTTTAACACACAGACATGTACTGTATTAAAATGTCATGTAAATTTACAGCTTAAAATATAAACAAATAGGGAGCAAGCACACATTTTTACAATACATTGAGATAGAAGTTACTGAAACCGGATAGCCAGATATTAAGTTAAAAAACTTTTCAAAGTACTAGTTTCTATGTGAAAAGGAGAAGGATGACATTAGAATCCTAGTACAGTCCTTTCTATATTAAAAAAATTAACGCTTCTTTGTCCAAATCTAAACAAACTTCAAAAGTTATTCAATGGGGGACTTTCACCACTGGCCACAATGAAGGTACTGGCATTGGACTTTCTTGCCCTCTACAAGCAACTAAGCAACTAAAGGAGCTTTGATGGTGCAGCGGTTAAGCGATCGGCTGCTAACCGAAAGGTTGGGTATTTGAACCCGCCTGTCACTTTGAGGGAGAAAGACGTGGCAGTTTGGTTCTGTAAATATTACAGCCTTGGAAAACCTATGGCGCAGCAGTTCTACTCTGTCCTATAGGGTCACTGTGAGTTGGCATCGACTTGACAGTAATGGATAAAAACAACTAGAAAACTGTATAATATGAAACAACATATATACGTCATTGGACAATAGGAAGCTCAAGATTGTGATCATGTAGAGAAAGCAACAGAATAGTGAGCTCTTTGATCGCCCTGTTTTCTTCCTAGAGGCACTTTACGGACTACATCTCAGGGAGGGAGAACCCAGGCAGAGTACGGTGGTTTTTATCTAGTTGGGTAGCTAGAGATTAGAATTTGGGAAGGCTGAGGCAGCCAGAATTTGCAGGGCAAAGTGGCATAGAGGAGGAAAGTATGCAAAGAAAAAGCTACAGAAATCTGCATAGGGGTCCCCTTGAGTCTTTTGCTAAATATCAAGGTGTACATGCACAGAGTGATACTCCGTGAAGTCTAGCAAAGAAAAATGACTGGATATATGTAAACTGAATAATTCCCAAGGCTTCTTAGGACAATTGTACTAGTGATGGGAGGAAGCAAGTGCCAACAGTTCAGAGTTAAGAGATATTGAGTACTCAGATCACTTAGTAGAGGCCTCAAAAAGACCACAACACAGGAATAAAGCTAAATTAGTCCTAGAGTAAAGGTTATTCTAAAACTTGTCTTAAAAACATTAAAAAAAAAAAAAAACTCTTAAAAACATCTTGAAAGGATTAAGGTAATATGTGAGTAATTAAATTGCTTGCCAAAAACAAAATTTAACACTGTTTAAAGAAAGACAACAAAATCCATTAATTCAACATTATAACCACAATGTCAAGGATCCAATCAAAAACCACCAGATTCATGAAGAAGCAAAAATATGTGACCTAAAACCAAAAGAAAAATTAATTAATGGAAACATACCCAGATATGACAGAGAAGATAAATATGTTTAAGAATTTATGGAACAATATAAACATAAGGAGAAGAGAAATGGAAGACATATATATATATATATATTCAATTCTACAGTCGAAAAATACAATATCTTAAATGAAAATTTCACTGGATGGGTTTTATAGCACATTAGACATTGAATAAGAAAAGATCAGTGATGAAGATGTAGGAATAGAATGCAAATATAGGCACAGAGAAAAAGGGACAGAAAAAAAAGGAACAAAAACAAAACTTCAGTGATGTATGGGACAATATCAAATATTCTAATTTATTAATGCTATTAGTTGCCATCAAGTCTTCAGCAACTCATGATGACCTAATGTATAACAGAATGAAATGTTGCCCAGTCCTATGCCATCTTCTTAATTGTTGGTATGTGTGAGTCTATTGCTGAGGCCATTGTGTCAATCTGTCTCATTGATGGTTTTTCTCATTTTATAATGTATATATAATTTATGTATAATGTGAGTCAAAAAAAATGAGAGTAAAAGAAAAATGGTGGGGACAGAAAAGTATCTGAAGAAATAATAGGCAAAAATTGTCCAAATTTGCTTAAAACTATCAACCTAGGGTCAAGATGCTCAATGAAATCCAAACACAAAGTAAACCACAACAAAGCATATCATAATTTAATTGCTACAAACCAACGATACAGAGAAAATATTAAAAGTGATTAGAGTACAAAGATATATAAACAAAACCAAAAATAAAAATATCCTAAATTTAAATATCACGTCAGAAAAAATGCAAAGAAGAAAATGGAATAGCATTCTTAAATTGCTGAAAGAAAAAAAAGTCAACCTAGAATTATACATATATTCAGTGAAAATATTCTTAAAAAATAAAAGTGAAATAAAGACATATTCAGACCAACAGAAGCTGAGGGAACCTGTTGCTAATAGAAAACTGTACTACAACAGAAAGGAAGTTCTTGTGGTTGACCTTGAGGTAAGGAAAGAAGACCATCAGAAAAGGCCATATAAAGACTTTTTTCTTATTTTTCCAATTAAATGTTTAAGGCAAAAATAAAATGTATTCTGGGATTTATAATTCCTGTAGAAATAAAAATTATGGCAACAATTTTACTAGTGACAGGAAGAAGCAAGTTATAGTAAATCGTTGTAAGGTTTTTATATTATAGGCAAAACCCATTCCAAACCAAATCCATTGCCATATAGTCGATTCTAACTCATAGTGAACCTATCGGGTAGAGTAGAACTGCCCCACAGGGTTTCCAAGGAGTGGTTGGTGGATTTGAACTGCTGACCTTTTGGTTAGCAGTTGATGTTGGGTGGTACAGTGGTTAGGCGTTCAGCTGCTAACCAAAAGGTTGGCAACAACAGTGATACTTACATTAACCATAAATGACCACTCATACTAAAAGACAGATTTTCAGACTAGATAACCAAGCAAGCCCCAATTATGCTCTGTTTACAAAACTCATTTTAAAATATAAAGAATCAGATAGGTTAAAAAGTAAAAGTGGACAAATATATACTATGCTAACACTAATCATAAGAAAACCTTGATCAATTCATCAAAAACATGTTAATCATAAATGTGTGAGTATCTAATAACACAGCTTCCAAATACAGAATCAGAACAAAAGGAAAAACAGAAAAATATATAGCTATATTTGAATATTTCATACTCCTGTCTCAGTAAATGAAGGAATAAATAAAAAGTAAGTAAAAATACAGATTCGAACAATAATCCCAAACAACTTGACCAAAACAGCAAATTAAATT
Source organism: Elephas maximus indicus (assembly GCF_024166365.1). NCBI lineage: Eukaryota > Metazoa > Chordata > Mammalia > Proboscidea > Elephantidae > Elephas > Elephas maximus. The sequence continues at coordinate 40,180,386 of NC_064830.1, forward strand.
AAAAAAAATAGGACAAACAGAGCAAGATTAGTAAAAATATTAACTGCAACTATGAAAACCTCAATAGAATTGACTAAAACAAACACAGAAATTACCAATTCAGGAACGAAAGATGAGACTTCACTATTAACCTTACAGGCATTAAAAGATGATAAGAGAACACTGTAAATAGCTATATTGCTGTAAATTCAACAACTTAGGTGAAATGGGCAAATTCACCAAAAAACACCAAATAAGGCATAAAGAGAAATGAAAAATATGAATAGTAATAGATCTATTTAAAAACTGAATTTGTAATTAAAAAACCTTCTTGTAACGAAAACTCTAAGTGAAGAAGTCTTTACTGGTGAAGCCCATCAAATTGAACGAATGTCAATTCTATACCAAGACTTTTTTAGAAAATGAAGAGGTGGTAATATTTTGCAATTCATTTTTTTTTGGGGGGGGGTTAACATTATCCTGATTCCAAAGCTAAACAAAGATATTATAAGGAAACAAAATTGCAGTCCAATACCCCTCATAGACATAAAAGCAAAAATCATTAACAAGATATTAGTACATCAAGTCCAGTGATACCTAAGAAGAATAACACATCATGACAAACTAGGGTTTATTCTTACATCAAGAGATTGGTATAACAATCCAAAAGCAATAAATGTAGTTTAGCATGTTAAGAAAAAAAGTGAGGAAAGCCATATGATCTTATCAAGAGATGTAGCAAAAGCATTTGATAAAATTCAGTGCTCATTCCTTTCTTCAATATGATAAAAAGTGTCTACGGACAACCTATAGCTAACATCATACTTAACAATAATAGCTAAACTCTTTTTTTAAGAGATTTTTTATGTTTTTAAGATCAGTTTTAGAATAACCTTTACTCTAGGACTAATTTAGCTTCATTCCTGCCTTGTGGTCTTTTTTGAGGCCTCTACTAAGTGACCTGAATACTCAATGATCTCTCAACTCTGAACTGTTGGAATTTGAATGTCTCCCGGTCCTATGAAGCCTTGAGAATTATTCAGCATTGTACTAGAATAAGCCCAGAAAAAGAAATAAATTATGTATGGATTGAAAAGAAAATATTAAAAGTATCTTTATTCACATATGACATACATAATTATTGTGTTGTTAGGTGCCATCACGTTGGTTCTGACTCATAGCGACCCTACTACGTACAACAGAACGAAACACTGCCCAGTCCTGTGCCATCCTCATAATCGTTGTTATGCTTGAAGCCATGGTTGCAGCCACTGTGTCAATCCATCTCATTGAGGGTCTTCCTCTTTTTCCCTGTCTACTTTACCAAACATGATGTCCATCTCCAGGGACTAGTCCCTCCTGATAGCAAACATGTCCAAAGCATGTGAGATGAAATCTCACCATCCTTGCTTCTAAGGAGCATTCTGGTTGTACTTTTTCCAAGATAGGTTCATTCATTCTTTTGGCAATCCACAGTATATTCAATATTTTTCTCCAGCACAATAACTCAAAGGCGTCAATTCTTTGGTCTTCCTTATTTGTTGTCCAGCTTTCACATGCATACGAGACGATTGACAAATTCATGGATTGAGTCAGGCACACCTTGGCCCTTAAAGTGGCATCTTTGCTTTTTAACACTTTAAAGAGATCTTTCGCAGCAAATTTGCCCCATGCATTGCGTCATTTGATTTCTTGACTGCTGCTTCCATGGGTGTTGATTGTAGATCCAGGTACTACACATACATAGAAATCCTAATGCATCCGTATAAAAACTACTAGAACTAATAGCTTAACAGGCTCAGGAAGCAATTGTCAGTAAAAACAAACAATTGGAAATTCAATTTAAAAAACAATACGATTTAAAATAACATTAAAATTAAATGTTTAGGAAAAAATTAACAAAATATGTGCAAGTTCTGTTCACTTAAAACTATATAGCATTGCTGATAAAAATTAAAGAAGACAAAAATAAATGGATAAGCATTATAAGTTCACTAATTGGAAGAGTCAGGATGTTAATTCTCCCCAAATTGATTCAACTCTAAAGTTTATACATAAATTCTATTAAAATTGTCAGGAGGATTATTTTTGAAGAAGTGATCTGATTCCCAAATTTATATGCAAAAAAAAAAAAAAAAAAGAATGCCTAAAACAATTTTGAAAGAATTACGCAATCTGATTTCAAGACTTACCATAAAGTCAGTATAAGATCTAAGGAGAGACAAATAGATGTATGGAAAAAGTATTCGAGGCCTAAAATTAGACCTATCCACATATGGTGAATTGATTTTTCAGGGGACAAGTAATTCAATGGGGAAAAGATAGTCTTTTTAACAAAAGGTGCTAGAATAACTGGATATCCATATGGAAAGATAAATAAATAAACCCTATTGTTAAGTTGTAAAAGTAATGTATATATTCTGGATACGAGTTATTTGTCACATACATGTATATTGTCATATGTATATATGTGCAGAATATATAAACAGAAACATTAAAAAAAAAAAAGCAAGTGGAAAGTTGCTCGAAGTCAGTAGTCTTTAGGGAAATTAAAACAACTGCACACACTAGAATGATTAAAATTTTACAAATTTAAATTAAAAAAAAAAGGCAAGAATATATGTTGCCAGGATATGGAGCAACTAGAACACTCAAAAATCTCTGGTAGGAATATTGAATTTTGATAAACATTTTTTATTTTCCTGTATTAACTTGCATTCCCTTCCCAAATTAACCATTAATTTCATTCCTAGGTATCCACAATATTTACCCAAGAAAAATGAAAACATATGTTCACAGAAAGACATATTCACAAATGTTTGTAGGAGCTTTGTTCATAATAGCTTCAAACTGGAAACCATGGCAATATCCATCAAAAGATAAGTGTGCAAACAAATTGTGTGATACCCATATAATGGAATACTGCCCAGCCATTTAAAAAAAAGGTATGTCTCCAAAACAGTATTTTGAGAAACAAACAAACAAAAAAAAAATTAGTAACAAAGAATACATATGTATGAATTCCATTTATATGAACTTCTGCAACATGAAGATCTAATCTCTAGTGGTAGGAAGACATAAGTAGTTGCCCAGAGCCAGGAATATGATAGGAGAGATTGACTTCAAACTGGCAGGAAGAAACTTTCTGGGGTAATGGAAATCTCTATCTTTATTATGCTCCTCTTTATATGGTTGTATTTATCTGTCCAAACTCATAAAATTGTACACTTATGATGGGTTCATTGAAATGTATGTAAATAATATCTCATAGTCTTAATTATCTAGTGCTGCTATCACAGAAATACCACAAGTGAGTGGCTTTAACAAACAGAAACCTATTTTCCCACACCTTAGGAGGCTAGAAGTCTGAATTCAGGGTGCTGGTTCTAGAGAAAGGCTTTTTCTCTCCGTTGGCTCTAGGGAAAGGTCCTCATCTCTTTTCAGCCTTGGCTCTTTGATGAGTTTCATGTGGCATGCCATCTGTCTTCCCACATCTCTGCTTGCTTAGCTTCTCCTTTTATATCTTCATAAGAGATTGACTCCAGGAATTATATCTTCATAAGAGATTGACTCCAGGAACACCCAACACTAATTGCCTCATTAACGTAACAAGGAAAACCCATTCCCAAATGGGATTATAACCACAGGTATAGGGATTAGGATTTACAACATATTTTTGGTGGGCACAAGTCAATCCATAACCCTCATAAAGTTGGTTTAATTATTTAGAAGTTGATTAGTACAAGTTATAAATGAATTGTGAGCATGTAATGGACAGCTATGAAAAAAAAAGCTTGAGCACAAAGAATATGAAGAAAGAAGTATCCTGTTTAACTGGTACTACTTAAACCCTTCAATTAAAAAAAAAAAAAAAAAAAAGAGGAGAGGACAGAAGGAAGAACTGAGTGTGAATCTTAGCTTCTCTACTTACCAATCATGAGACTTTGAGCAAGGTATTTAACCATTGTCAAACTTTCTCCCCTCATTTGTCAAATGAGGACAACAATGTGTAACTCAAAAGGTTTTTGCAAATATTAATGAAATAGCATATGGAACAATTTAGTAATGTTTAAAATGCAATATGCCTGCAGCAAAGAGTAGTTAGAAAAAAGTAGCTCTTGCTATGAGAGATTTTATAAAATATTTTGTCTTATATCAACGTGTGTTACCCGGAATGCCTTGTGTTTCTAAAAATTTTACTATATTTTCCAAATATTTCTACAATACCTTTGAAGCATCATAACTTATTCTATTAGAATATATTAAAATTCTTTATAGCAAAAAGACAACAACCCAATCAAAAAAAAGACAAAGGACTTGAGTGGATGTTTCACCCAAGAAGAAATACAAATGGTCAACAAGTACATGAAAAGATGTTCAGTGTCACTCATCGTTGTTGTCGAGTCAATTCCCACTTACTCAGAAGCAGCTTGTCAGGCCTGTCTTTTGATGAGCCTCTTGGTGGGTTCAAACAACCAAGTTATTGCCTAGTAGTGCAGTGCTTGACCATTTGCACTACCCAGGGACTCTCATTCATCATTAGGGGAAACCAAACCAAAACCAAATCCAGTGCCATCGAGTCGATTTCAACTTATAGCAACCCTATAGGACAGAGTAGAACTGCCCCATAGAGTTTCCAAGGAGCGCCTGGCAAATTCAAACCGCCGACCCTTTGGTTAACAGCTGCAGCACTTAACCACTATGCCACCAGGGTTTCCTCATTAGAGGAAAGCTAATCAAAATCACAGTGAGATACAATTTCACCCCCAGTATGATGACTATGGCCAGAAAAACAGAAAACAATAAGTGTTGGTGAAGATGTGCAGAAATTGCAATCCTCACCTGTTGCTGGTGGAATTGTAAAATAGTGCAGCCACTCTGGAAAATAATTTGATGTTTTCTCACAAAGATAAACACAGAATTACCATATGTCTTAGTTATCTCGTATTGCTATAACAGAAATACCAGAAGTGGGTGGCTTTAACAAAGAGAACTTTATTCTCTCACAGTTTGTTGTTGTTCTGTGCCACTGAGTTGATTCCGACTCATACAACTCTATAGGACAGAGTAGAACAGCATAGGGATTCCAAGGAGTGGCTGGTGGACTCGAATTGCCAGTCTTTTGGTTAGCAGCCTGAGCTGTTAGCCACTTTGCCACTAAGGCTTCCTCTTACAGTTTAGGAGGCTAAAAGTCTTAATTCAGAGCCCCAGCTCCAGGGGAAGCCTTTCTTTCTCTGTTAGCTCTGGAGGAAGGTCCTTGTCATCAATCTTCCCCTTGTCTAGGAGCTTCTCAGTGCAGGGACCCTGGGTCCAGAGCACACTCTGTGCTCCCAGCTCTGCTTTCTTGGTGGTAGGAGGTTCCCCTGTCTCTCTGCTCACTTCTCTCTTTTATATCTCAAAAGGGATTGACTTAAGATACAAACTAATCTTGTAGATCGAGTTCTGCATCATTAACATAACTGTCTCTAATCCCACCTCAACAACACCATAGAGGTAGGATTTATAACACATAGGAAAATCACATCAGATGGCAAAATGGTGGACAATCACATAATACTGGGAATCATGGCCTAACCAAGTTGACACAATTGGGGGGGGACACAATTCAATCCATGACACTATATGATCCAGCAATTCTACTCCTATATAAATATCCAAAAGACTTGAAAGCAGGAATATAAGCAAATATGTACATGCCAATATTCTTTGCAGGACTTCACAATAGCCAAAGGGTGGAAACAACCTAAATGTCCACAACAGATGAATGAGTAAAAAATATGTGGTATATATAATGGAATATTACTCAGCCATAAAGAGAAATGAAGTCCTGGTACATGCTACAACATGGATGAACCTTGAAAACATTATGCTGAGTGGAATAGGTCAATCACAAAAGGATAAATATTGTATTATTCCACTTATATCAAACATCTAGAATAGGCAAATGTATAGAGAACAAAGTTTATTAGTGGTTACCAAGTCAGAGAGTGTTATGGATTAAATTGCATCCCAGAAAATTATGTATTATAAATCCTAACCATCATGCCTGTGGTTAATCCTATTTGGAATGGATTGTCTTTGTTATATTAATGGGAGAGGGTTAGTGTAGAGTATGTCTCGAGTCAACCTCTTTTGAGATATAAAAGAAATTAAATAAGCAAGCAAGAAACAGAGATGGGAGAAGAGAGATGTCAAGCCATGTGAAGATCGTGAAGGAGCAGAAGCTCAAAGAGACAAGAGCCTTCTTCATCCAGAGCAGACAGAGCAAGAAAGTCTTCCCCTAGAGCTGGTACCCTGAATTCAGACTTCTAGCCTCCTAACTTGTGAGAAAATAAATTTCTGTTTGTCAAAGCCACCTGCTTCTGGTATTCCTGTTATAGCAGCTCTGGGTAACTAAGACATGGAGGAAGGAGTGAGTCATTGCTTAGTGGGCACTGAATTTCTGTTAAGGGTGATGGAAAAATTTACATATATATATTTTTTTCTTTTCTTCTACAGGAAAACTAATTGAAATGCAAAAAGGATATACAAATGATTAATTTCAAAGACCTATGGAAACCAGGAATAGATCAAGCAATTTAAATTTAGTCTGGATTTAGTACCTTCTGCAAAGTTTGGGAGGAAATTTCTTGGTTATCTAGTGCTGCTGTAACAGAAGTACCACAAGTGGATGGCTTTAACAAAGAGAAATTTATTCTCTCACAGTCTAGGAGGCTCAAAGTCCAAATTCAGGGTGCCATCTCTAGGGGAAGGCTCTGTCTCTCTGTCAGTTCTGGGAGAAGGTCCTTACCATCAATCTTTCCCTGTCGAGGGGCGTCTCAATGCAGGGACTCCGGGTCCAAAGGACGTGCTGTTCTTGTTTCTTGATGTTATGACGTCCCCATGTCTCTCTGCTTGCTTCTCTCCTTTCTATCTCAAAAGAGATTGGTTTAAAACACTATTTAATCTTGTCAATTGTGTCCTGCCTCATTAACATAAGGGCCACTAATCCCATCTCATCAACATCTTAGAGGTAGGATTTACAACACACAAGAAAATCCTATCAGATGACAAAATGGTGGACAACTGCACAATTCTGGGAATGATGGCCTAGCCAAATTGATACACAAGTTTTGGGGGGGACACAATTCAATCCATGACAGAAACGAGGTCACCAATTTTTCTGAGAAAGCGGGAAATTCTTATCTGATCTTGTGGACAATGAAGCATTAGCAGATCCACACCTGAAAGTTTTAAATAAATATAATGGCTGACTACGCTCATGGCTTAAAATCTTACTCACCATTCAGGTTTATTCCATTATTTATTTACAGTTTTAAAATTTATTGATATTTGTTCAGCTGTTGATAGGCAGCAAGCGAATGAATTTTGGGTTTGGTGAATTCAAATCATCAAGCTTACTGAGAAAGAATGGACTCGTTCTCAGGGAAGACTATATTATTGAAGACAAAATAAAAGGGTAAACTTTACATACCAAACCAAAAGCAAACTCAGTGCCATGGAGTCAATTCCGACTTACAGCGACCCTATAGGACAGGGTAGAACCGCCCCATAAAGTTTCCAAGGAGCACCTGGCAGATTCAAACTGCTGACCCTTTGGTTAGCAGCCACAGCACTTAACCACTACACCACCAGGGTTTCCAAACTTTACATAGCAGCATCCTTATTGCTGGAAAGCTCCAAACACTGATGAAAACACTTAGTTGTCCATCCGGAAAAGGTATTTAGTTAATTAAATGCAGCTACTGGTATTTTGAGATAAGAACTGTTTTCTATAGGTGTCCATTCTGTTGATATGTAGATTTCTAAGTCATAAAATGTAGCACTGGAATGTCAATGCTAAGATAGCTTCTGTAACTTCAAAAGCTACCACTGAGTCACTTTAAAGTTGAGAAAAGTTGAAGGTAATAACTAATGTCAGTAATTTACAATGAATTCAGACTATGAAAATGCCGAAAGGTAGGCTATAAGATATATATGATTGCGTTTAACAAGTTTTTTCTTTTCGCACAATGATTCTAGGCTTTTAATAAAGGGTTCTAATCAATAGTAAAATACCTAACCAAAGCTATTAAGCCTTGGCAATAGAGAGCTAAAAGGTAATACTATCCTGATTATATCATAGCTGCTAAAACAGCATAGCAGCAATTAGCCTGAAAATATGGTTAAATTATTTAAGTGTTACCTGAATAAATGGAAGCAGCCACACCAGTTTCCAGAATTAAAATCACAATGGACTCACAGAGCTGGTCTGCAGATGGTTGGTTAGTCCCTCAGGGTATCTTTTTGCCCTCAATAAAATACACAAGTACACATAATCTTGGCCACAGAGTTCAAGATCTATACGGCAACACTATAGTTCATATTCTCTTCCACGGCTACAAGTTTTCTCTAGATATTCAGTAACCAGTGGCCATGGAGTCCACTGACTCATGATAACCCAATGCGCGTCAGAGTAGAACTGCTCCGTAAGGTTTTCAGTGACTGATTTTTCAGAAGTAAATTGTCAGCCCTTTCCTCCAAGGCATCTCTGGGTGGACTGGAATTTCCAACCCTTTGGTTAGCAGCTGAGGGCATTAACCATTTGTACCTCCCCCCTCCGCCCCCCTCCGGGGAGTACACTAGCCAGATACTAACTCAAAGGAGGGTGAGGCAGACACAGTCAGCATTCCCTAAGACATTCATGTGCTCCTCTACATTTCATGGCCTTCCCTGCAGTTGAGTTGGGGCCATGTAACTGGGTTCTGAACGATGGAATAGAAGTGAAAGCAATGAGTCACTTTCTGGACTGACTATTAAAAACATTGCAGGGGATCATCCAGCCCTCTCTTCCGCTTCCATGGTAACGCTAGATGTCAGGATGTAGCTAGTGAATGAAAGCAGCCCGGGACCCAGAACTCACCTCTTGGAGGAGGGACACCGGAGAAATGTTCAAGATACATCAGACATTGCCTCAGGAAAATATGAACATCCTCATTTTGGTTATTGTTCAGCCACTGGGATTTCAGGATTTATTTATTTGTTATTGCAACATAGCCTACCATATCTTGACTAATATAAAGCTAATGAAAAGGAGATTTCCATTTTGACTGTTACATGGCAGTCAATACATTTTATTCCTTCAATGCATGATGTATCACTAAGAGATCTCTCTTACAAAAAAGAACAGCAACTGATATTCAAACAAGGGGACATAGACATATAAAAGAATAATCCCAGCCAATCTGAAAAATTCAGAATGCTATAACTTTGCATTTGTGTACCACTTTTAGGTTTTTTTTTTTTCTTTTTAATACCACTTTCATGTATGCATCTTCACAATAGCCCTAAAACATTTTTTTATGAAACTTGTAAAAGCCTAACTCCATGATTGAACAAGGTGAGTAACGGCAGGATTTTAAGTGAGGTGTTCAGTAACCCAGCTGGTCAGCAGCAAAGCCAAGGCAGGGTGCTGCCTCTGGGCCTTCTGTAATCAAGATATGCTCCAAGCTCTTTGCCTTAGTGCAGACTTTTACAAGCTCCTCTAATAACCTATCTCCATTGCATGCCTGACTTATTACCTCCCAGGCTCCAGCACTCATTTATACGCAGACTCATTTGAACTGTACATCCCAATGTTTATGCTGTGCTTACTGTGTTGTCTCCTAACTAGAGTCCATTATCTGCTGAAACAAGGACGCTCACGAATAAAACACATCTTGCCTGTGGCTGCCAGCCCTGGCGAGCCCATCACAGGGGGCAAAGATGTATCTCTGCTGACAGGGACTAACCTGCTGTTTTCATATGAGCTTCCCCTTTGGTAAAGAATTGGCTCCAGCAGTAGTCGAGGGACGGGACCGGAGGGCTGAGAGCATGTGACTTGCTGCAGGGAACCAAGCCAAATACCATTTCAAAGCCTGACTTCCGGGCACGCATTGCCCTCTGACCGGAACCAGGCCCCAGGGTAGAAGGCCCATTCACAGCAGCTGAGTAGACTCTAAGTCAGGAAGGTTGCATTTGTTGTCAAATTGGCTTAGAAGAAATAAAGACTTTATGAAGGTAGCTGGAAAATATTTGACCTAAATTGACTACTTAGAGTATTTAACATAGGCATAAAGCCAGATTCAGAAGCTCTCTCTCCACTTCCTGCCTGGGTCCCTGACCTGGCCCATTTGGAATGATAACAAGGTGGTAAGGCTGGCTTAGGCAGTGCAAGAGGGTCTGGGAGAGAGGTTGAGGCTAGGGTGAGCCACTCTCGCTGAGAGTCACCAGACAGGTCGGGCCCCTTCCCCGTCCCTTCTGCCAGGTATCAATGGCCATTATGGTGGTGGTGGGTCCCAGGATGGTGCAAGTGATTAAAACGCTTAACTGCTAACAGAAAAGTTTGCAATTCAAGTCTACCCAGAGGAGCCTTGGAAGAAAGGTTGGCAATCTACTTCCAAAAACTCAGTCACTGAAAACCCTGTAGAGTACAGTTCTACTCTGACACGCATGGAGTTTCCATGAGTCAGAATCTACTTGACTGAAAATCGTTTTGTTTTTTTTTTTAATGGAGGTAGTGAAATGTAGGCTAATGTAGGTATAATGTAGAGACTGCTGGCTTTGAGGGCAAACAATTATGTTTTCAAAATCTGGCTCAGCACTTATTAGCTAGCTGGGTGGCCTTGGTCAAGTTATTTAACCTCTATTTAAGCGCTACCTTTGCTGAGTTGTTTTAAGGATTGGGGATTACATATACAAACTTAAAACCAAATCAAACCCATTGCCTTTGAGGCAAATTCTGACTCACAGTGATCCTAAGGACAGAGTACAACTGCCCCATAGGGTTTCCAAGCTTATAAATCTTTGCAGGAGCAGACTGCAGCATCTTTCTTCCACGGAGTGCCTGGTGGGTATGAACTGCCAATCTTTTGGTTAGCAGCCAAGCGCTTTAACCACTGTGCCACCAGGGCAACTTTTATAAACAAACTTACTATACATATATAACGCTTGGCTTGGCATAGGCCTGGCATATGGTAGTTTTGTAGTTGTTTTTAGAATTAGATTTTTAAACGGAAAAGTGCTCTTTGTGCTCCTGCTCTGATCCACCGCTGCCTCTCTTTCCCCATCCCTGTGAAAACCATCCACATAGTACCAAGCCCTGAAAACAAACAAACTGACTTTTGGCGGTGTTGTTAGCAGCTGCTGAGTCAATCCTCGACTCACAGCAACCTCATGACAACAGAACAAAACACTGCCTGTTCTATATCATCCCTATGACCAGCTGTGGCTCAGACCGCTGTGCTCCATAGTTTCATTGGCTGACTTTTGGAAGTAGATAGCCAGGCCTCTCTTCCTAGTCCATCTTAGCCTGCAAGCTCTTCTGAAACCTGTTCAGCAACACAGCAACGCTCAAATCCCCACCGACAGACGCGTGGTGGCTCTGCATGAGGTGCGTTGGCCCGGAACTGAACGCAGGTCTCCTGCATGGAAAGTGAGAACCCTACCACTGAACCACCAATGACCCTATTCACTGGCTTCTAGTCTCCCCTAAAAATTAAGCTTGGCTTATCCAGGCTTGGAGCTTCTGAGTGTTTTGGCTGCAATTATGAAGTTTTTTATGACTTCTGTCTGTGAAAAACTTCTTATTTTGTCACGCGCTTGCACAGACTTGAGAACCGAAACTCGATGGGGCTGCGTTGTTTTTCTAGGTCTCACAAGTTTTCTGTCTTACCACTTTTCTGTCACTCTCTCTTAGTGGAAAATATTCGAGTTTTCCTGCTCTGACAGGTTTCCACCTTACACAGGTCGCGGCTTTCCCAGGTTTTACTGTACCATGGCACAATAGGAGCCCTGGTGGCACAGTGGCTAAGAGCTACAGCTACTAACCAAAAGGTCAGCAGTTTGAATCCACCAGCTGTTCCTTGGAAACCCTATGGGGCAGTTCTACTCTGTCCTATACGGTTGCTATGAGTCATAATCGACTCAACAGCAATGGGTTTTTTATGAATGGTACCTTAAGAAAAAAAAAAAAGCAACTGATAGATTGCATTACTAACTATATGTCACACATTTTGAATCAGTCTCCTGAAAAAGTGGGAAAGACGCACAGAAAGGCTTTGGAGTGATAGCTGGACGTGGAGGAGGGGACAATAGTTTAATATTGCAGAATATTGGTGGCATGGCAGCCAAGTCTGTCACGGGATCTTGAGATTGGAAGGGAACTTAGAGGTCATCTAGCCCTACTCCCACCCCAGCCAGCGTCTGCTAGTTCCCATCAGGGAGGCTGTGAACAGCACAGGCTCCGCAGGCGCTGGCACCAACCCTTGCTCTCACTGCCAGGCCCAGGGGCAACAGATGCCCACAGCTGAGGGTAGGCTAATAGGCCTGGGAAGGGCTGTGTTGGCCACTGCACACCAAAGGCCTGCCTGGTCGTCTCCAGGTGTGGGGTCTCTGCTTTTAAAGCACTGAGCCCTAGAGCACAAGTGTATTCATATGGATCTGCCTGCGTGTTCGAAGACCTGGACACAGTTAATATCTGCAGTGAGGGACATGCAGTGGACACAAGGCACAATGTAATTCACAGACAACCTGTTATTCCTGGAGGTCACATATTAGTTTTTTAAGACTGTCTGCTTTGGTGATGAACCCTGACTTCATTTGGTACATATTTCTTTCATGAAAATATGCCTGAAGGCAGTCATTTGTGGGGCTACCTTCATGTCCCTGGGAGGCAGAAAGAGCGGGTGGAGTTAATATCCTGCAAATTTATATAGTCTAAATCCTAGTCCTGGAGTCCCTGGGTGGTGTAAACAGTTAAAAACATGGCCACTAACTGAAAGGTCGGCAGTTTGAATCCACCCAGAGGTGTCTAGGAAGGAAGGCCTGACGATCTGAGCCTGAAACGCCACAGCCATGAAAGCCCTATGGAGCACAGTTCTACTCTGCAGCACATGAGGCTACCAGGAGTCAGAATTGACTGGACGGCACGGGGTTTAGTGGACGTCCTAATCTGGGAGGTGAAGGGGTGAGTGACATGGATCTCTGTCCAGGCAGGTGCTAAGATTCAGCCTCACCCTCAACAGAGCTAGGTTGAGGGAAACTCTTGGTCCCTTATCTCCATGCCTAAAGGTCAAGTTTACATTTTAAATCACTGTTGTGTCATAGGGTCACAAATTGAGAGCTGTGAGGTAGTTAGATTCAGGATTTTTCCTCTGAGCAGTAAACCGTTTACTTTTCAAACAGTATAATTTTTAAAGTTTTCATTCCACACCATTCCGGTGTTAAGAAAGCTGTCAAGTTTTGGAATTTCATGGAGAAATGTGAAGTGGCCTTTAAGCTTCAGAGGAACCCTCTGAGGCCTGACATTCTAAACGTGATGGCTCTATTTACATATATAGTGTCCTTCTAAGGAAATGCTGTAGGTTTGGATTTGGGATCACTGGATATAAATAGTTTCGGTTGTCATCTGGGGCTTTGCCTTTCTTATATTTATGTATACATTCATTCATTCATTCATTCACTCATTCATTCATTCATTCAAAAAGAGTTCATTGTTTTATCTTTGGTATCTGGGAAGGTCAGGTTCCAGGCCTCTGTCATTAAGGACTGCAGCAGGAGTCAGGAGTCCTTGGAGTCTACAGCAGAGAGCCCAGATACCTTCACAAATAAGCAAAATGTATTTACAACAACTTCGATCCTACCCAAAGAAATTTTAGTCAAACAAAGAAATTGTATTTGCAGTTCACCTGTGATTCACTTGCCTTAAACTGTGAGTTTCTGGGCTCCTTATAGGGGGCTTCTCAAGAAAATAGAACTGCATTTATTCTTAACTGCATCAGACTTTGGTTTTGCCCTCTGCTCCCCTCTCCTTGGCTTGGATTTCCTGGCCTTGGCTCATTAAGTTTTGCTGAGAAGGCAAGTAAAGCTCCAGGCAGTTTGTTCTTGCCCTTGGTTCAAAAACAGGGCTGAGGAGGAGAAGGGAGGGAGCCAAATTTCCCAGGGCACACCTGTTCCTCTGTGAGGGAGGGAGAATCCAGACCTGCATCCAGTACCTACCACAGCTGCCAGTTATTAGAATGGAGGCAGCAGCAATGTTAACTGCCATGGTCTGTGCTTTAATAACGTCCTGAGCTGACAGGACACATGCACCATCTCATGTGTTGCTCACAACCACCCTGAGAGGTAGATATCAGGGTCCCTTTTACTTGTAGATGATGAAACCAAGGGCGCGAAGACCATGTAGGTTGTCCAATTTCCTCAGTTAGCACGTGGCTGAGTCAGGATTCAAAGCAAATGCTGGGCCACACCGCCTCCCTTGGTCAGTTACCATGTTAGAAAGAAGACAAGAATAGGATCCAGAATGTGACTGCAATTTTTAAGCTTTTGAAATTTCACCGTATTTATTATGTGTTTCCTCATTTTATTTCCCTGTATTGATCAGCAATAAAAGGTCTGGGGGAGACGGCGCATTCAATATTGAAGAATCCCGGGGAATATAACGGAAGGCAGGAAAAAGGAAATAAAGGCAGATGGATCCCACAAGAAAGCAGTGTGGTACCTAGGATAGAAAAGAGTTTGTGGGATGTAGCTACCACAAAGTATCTCTGTTTCCCTTCAAATGCCTGGAATTTTTACAATAGAACAGAAGACCTTACTACGTAAAGAGTGAAAAGCTTAAATGTGCACCTCTCTATGGCAAAGAGAAAGCAACATGAAGGGCTAGTTCATAATAGGTCATAAGTCAACTGGATAAGCCTTGTATTCCTAAAACAATCAGGTCATATATGTCCTGGGGCAATTGTACTAATCTTTACATGTATGTGTTTTTTAAAACAACGTAGAGTGAAAATTAAGAAGTGAGGTCTGGCAAAGTTTCACAAGGGCAGTGATATTTGGCCTGAATATTGAAAACTAAGAGTTTATCAGGGGGGAAAGGAAAGAAAGGGTATTACAAGCAGAGGAAATACTGTATGAAATGGAGGTGAGGGCGAGCGAGAAGTTCATCCTCCTGACGCTCAGAAGTGTGCCTACCTTTCCCACAGGATCACCACAGAGAGCAGAAAATTCCTCTATGAGTAGGTGCCTAAAGGTGCGTCAACCACTAATAATACTAACTAAAAAATAGATGTTATTTTTCTTTCACACAGAATTTTATGAAAATTCATACAATCTAGTTACCAACAGTGGAATTCAGAAATTTTAATTAACAGCTATGAATGGAATGCCTATTATACTCCTGGCCCTATGTGAGTGTTATGGATTGAATTGTGTCCCTTCAAAATATTTGTTAAAGCCTTTTACCCCTGTACTTATAAATATGACCCTGTTTTGAAATAGGGGCTTTCTTTTGTTACGTTTGGTCATACCAGAAGAGGGTGCATCCTAAATCTGATCACTTCCGAGAGGTGTCTTATAAGAAAAGCAGAATAGACACAGAGGGAGAAGACTAAAGCCAAGGAATATCAAGGAACTCCAAGAAATACCAAGGAACTCCCAGGACTACAGACGAGAAAGGACCCTCCCCTAGAGCCAATACTCCGAATTGGACATCCAGTCTCCAAAACTATGAGACAATAAATTCCTGTTCTTCAAAGCCACCAACTTCTGGTAGTTTCTATTATGGCAGCCCTAGGAAACTAAGGTAAGTACTGAGTTGAGAAGGAGGGAAACTGGGGTGGGGGTGACAGATATGATATTATACTTCATAAGGCATCAAGCTAATGGCCCAGTAATGTAGGTGGAAGACTCTCATATTTCTGAAAACAAGGCAGTGGGTAATTGTTGTGGATTGGATTGTGTCCCCCAGCAATGTATGCCACCTTGGCTAGGCGACGATTCCTAGTATTACGTGGTTGCCCTACATTTTTTGATCTGATGTGATTATCCCATGTGTTGTAAATCCTAACCTCTGTAATATTAATGAGGCAGGATTAGAGGTAGTTATGTTAATGAGGCAGGACTCAATCTACAGGATTGGGTTATATCTTGAGTCAACCTCTTTTGAGACAGAAAAGAGAGAATTGAGCAGAGAAGAGGGGGACTTCATTATCACCAAGCAAGAAGAGCCAGGAGCAAAGTGCATCCTTTAGACTCAAGGTCCCCATACTGAGAAGCTCCTAGATTCAGGGGATGATTCATAACAAGGACCTTCCTCCAGACCCAACAGATAGAGAAAGGCTTCCCCTGAAGCTGGTGCCCTGAATTCAGACTCCTAGCCTCCTAGAGTTTGAGGAATAAATTTCTCTTTGTTAAAACCATCTATTTGTGGTATTTCTGTTATTAAAAAAAAAAAAAACCCTTTGCCATTGAGTCGATTCTGACTCATGGAGACTCTATATGACAGTGTAGAACTGCCACATAGGGTTTCCAAGGAGAGACTGGTGGATTCAAACTGCTGACCTTTTGATTAACAGCCATAGCTCTTAACTGCTACACCACTAGGGTTAACGAGGACATTAATAAATGTTAATTGAGTAAAACGAACCAAGTTCTTTAAAAGAGCAGAAGTTGGAGGGGGTTGAGGCACTCTTCCTTTGCCAAACAAATTAAATATTTGACAGATGAGGCAAGAAAGCAGGTGATAGCCATTCCAGGAAGAGAAAATGTGTGGCAATGCAAGGAGGCAGGAAGTATAGTGTAAATTTGGGAACGGTGAGAATTATAAAGTGTATATTAGGTACTAGCAGAAAAGAAAGATTAGAGACAAATTCTAGAGGGTCTTAAAAACCAAGCCAAATTTAATTTTTAAGAGATGATGAGGACAACTAAATACACCCATAACAAAAGAAAAGATTGAAAAGTTAATCAAAAAACTCCCCGCCCTCCCAAAAAAAACCCTGACCTGGATGGCTTTACTGCAGAGCTCTATCAAACTTTCAGAGAAGAGTTAATACCACTACTATTAAAGGTATTTCAGAGCATAGAAAAGGATGGAATGCTCCCAAACTCATTCTATGAAGCCAGCATATCTTTGATACAAAAACCAGGTAAAAAAAAAAAAAAAAGAAAATTAAAGACCTATATCCCTCATGAACATAGATGCAAAAATCCTCAACAAAATTCTAGCCAATAGAATTCAACAACATATCAAAAAAATAATTTACCATGACCAAGTGGGATTCATACCAGGTATGCAGGGATGGTTCAACCTTAAAAAAAAAAAATTAATGTAATCCATCATATAAATAAAACAAAAGACAAAAATCACATGATCTTATCAATTGATGCAGAAAAGGCATTTGACAAAGTTCAACACCCATTCATGATAAAAAACTCTCAGCAAAATAGGAATAGAAGGGAAATTCCTTAACATAATAAAGGGCCTTTGTACAAAGCCAACAGCCAATATCATCCTCTCGAGTCTGAAAGTGTTCCCCCTGAGATCAGGAACCAGGCAAGAATGCCCTTTATCACCACCCTTATTCAACATTGTGCTGCAGGTCCTAGCCAGACCAATTAGGCTAGATAAAGAAATAAAGGGCATCCAGATTAGCAAGGAAGAAGTCAAAGTATCTCTATTTGCAGATGACATGATCTTATACGCAGGAAACTGTAAAGAATCCTCAAGAAAACTACTGAAACTAACAGAAGAGTTTAGCAGAGTATCAGGATCCAAGACAAACCACAAAATCAGTTGGATTCCTCTACACCAAGAAATAGAACATTGAAGAGGAAATCACCAAATCAATACCACTTATTGTAGCTCCAAGAAGATAAAATACTTAGGAATAAATCTTACCAGAGATGTAAAAGACTTATACAAAAAAAAAAAAAAAAAACCAGAAAACACTACTGCAAGAAACCAAAAGAGACCTACATAAGTGAAAAAACATACCTTGCTCATGGATAGGAAGGCTTTACATTGTAAAAATGTCTATTCTACCAAAACCGATCTATAGATACAATGCAATTCCAATCCAAATTCCAATGGCATTTTTTAATGAGATGGAGAAACAAATCACCAACTTCATAGGGAAAGGAAAGAGGCCTCAGATAAGTAAAGTATTACTGAAAAAGGAGAACAAAGTGGGAGACCTCACTCTACCTGATTTTAGCACCTATTATACTGCCACAATAGTCAAAATAGCCTGGTACTGGTACAGCAACAGATACATAGACCAATGGAACAGAATTGAGAATCCAGACGTAAATCCATCTTCCATCTACATACAAGCAGTTGATATTTGACAAAGGCCCAAAGTTAGTTAAATGGGGAAAAGACAGTCTTTTTAACAAATGATGTTGGCATAACTGGATATCCATCTGCAAAAAAATGAAACAAGACTCATACCTCACTCCATGCACAAAAATGAGCTCAAAATGGATCAAAGACCTAAATATAAAATCTAAAACGATAAGAATCATGGAGGAAAAAATAGGGACAATGTTAGGATCCCTAATACATGACATAAACAGCATACAAAATATTACTCACAGTGCAGAAGAAAAACTAGATAACTGGGAGCTCCTAAGAATCAAACACCTATGCTCATCCAAAGACTTCACCAAAAGAGTAAAAAGATTATAAAAAAGATTACCTATAGACTGGGAAAAAGTTTTTAGCTATGACATTTCCAATCAGTGCCTGATCTCTAAAATCTATGTGATAGTGCAAAAACTCAACTACAAAAAGACAAATAACCCAATTAAAAAATGGGCAAAAGATGTGAAGAGATACTTCATTAAAGAAGACATTCAGGTAGCTAGCAGATGCATGAGGAAATGCTCACGATCATTAACCATTAGAGAAATGCAAATCAAAACTATAATGAGATTCCACCTCACTCTAACAAGGCTGGCGTTAATCCAAAAAAACCCAAAATAATAAATGTTGGAGAGGTTGTGGAGAGACTGGAACACTTACACACTGCTGGTGGGAATGTAAAATGGTACAACCACTTTGGAAATGGATTTGGCACTTCCTTAAAAAGCTAGAAATAGAACTACCATCCGACCCAGTAATCCCACTCCTTGGAATACATCCTAGAGAAATAAGAGCCTTTACATAAACAGATATATGCACACCTATCTTCACTGCAGCACTGTTTACAATAGCAAAAAGATGGAAGCAACCAAGGTGCCTATCAATGGATGAATGGATAAATAAATTATGGTATATTCACACAATGGAATACTATGCATAGATAAAGAACAGTGATCAATCTGTGAAACATTTCATAACATGGAAGAATCTGGAAGGCATCATGCTGAGTGAAATTAGTCAGTTGCAAAGGGACAAATATTGCATGAGACCACTATTATAAGAACTAGAGAAATAGTTTAAACAGAGAAGAAAATATTCTTTGATGGTTATGGGAGTAGGGGGAGGGGAAGGGTATTCACTAATTAGATATAAGTATATAAGAACTATTTTAGGTAAAGGGAAAGACAACACACCGTACAGGAGAGGTCAATACAACTGGACTAAACCAAAAGCAAAGAAGTTTCCTGAATAAACTGAGCACTTCGAAGGCCAGTGTAGCAGGGGCAGGGGTTTGGGGAGCATGGTTTCGGGGGACATCTAAGTCAATTGGCATAATAAAACCTATTAAGAAAACATTCTGCATCCCACTTTGGAGAGTGGTGTCTGGGGTTTTAAATGCTAGCAAGCGGCCATCTAAGATGCATCAATTGGTCTCAACCCACCTGGAGCAAAGTAGAATGAAGAACACCAAAGACCCAAGGTAATTATGAGTTCAAGAGACAGAAAGGGCCACATAAAGCAGAGACTACATTAGCCTGAGACCAGAAGACCTAGACGGTACCTGGCTACAACGGATGACTGCCCTGACAGGGAACACAACAGAGAACCCCTGAGGGAGCAGGAGAGCAGTGGGATGCAGACCCCAAATTCTCATAAAAGACCAGACTTAATGGTCTGACTGAGACTAGAAGCATCCCGGTGGTCATGGTCCCCAGACCGTCTGTTAGCCGAAGACAAGAAACATTCCCAAAGTCAACTCTTCAGACAGGGATTGGACTGGGCAGTGGAATAGAAAATGATACTGGTGAAGAATGAGCTTCTTGGATCAAGTAGACACGTGAGACTATGTTGGCGTCTCCTGCCTGGAGGGCAGATGAGAGGGCAGAGGGGGTCAGTAGCTGGCCGAATGGACACTAAAAGAGAGAATGGAGGGAAGGAGTGTGCTGTCTTATTAGGGGGAGAGTAATTAGGAGTATATAGCAAGATATGTATAAATTTTTGTACGAGAGACTGACTTGATTTGTAAAATTTTACTTAAAGTACGATAAAAATAAATTTTTTAAAAAAATGAAGGAGAAATAAAGACATTACTTGACAAAAAAAAAAAAAAAAAAGAGGAAATTAATCACCAGTAGACTTTCCTTGCAAGAAATGTTGAAAGAACTTCTCCAGGCAAAAGGAAAATCATATGAATCAGAAACCGATCTACACAAAGGAAGAGTGTTGGTGAAAGAATAAATAAAGGCATAATAAAATCTTTAGTTTTTCTTCTTAAAAAAAAATTAAAAAAGAGATGATGGAGAGCCATTGAGTTTTCTTGAGCAAGGCAGTGACTTAAGAAGATTAACCTGTCAGTAAGCACAGAATAAATAGGTGTGAAAATAGCAGAGAGGCAGAAGGTCCAGTTGAACCATCACTGTCTGAGCTGGGAGTGATGAGAGCTAGGCCATGGGCCTCGTTGTTGACATGGAGAAAAGAGATGCATACTGAAGGATGGTTGATAAGGGTGATCTGTACTGTGTGTCAAACATTGAATGAAATAAAATATGTGGAGGAAGGTGGAATATGACAAAGAAGGTGCTGATATATAACAAGGAAGTGGATGTTCTTAACAATTTCTTGCAATACTAAGTACAATAACAGTAACAATAAGAGCTAAAAAGATTCAGAGAAACTGTCATGTTAGAAGAAGTTGGGAAAACATTCACAGGACACTCAGGCAACCACCCCAGCACAATCACCACGGTATGGTTATTGCTGTGCACTCAAAACCACTCCAGGGAAAGGATAACACTCACTACTTCCCTCTCTCCAAGTCTAACCAGCTTTTCACCTTTCCTTCACACCTCCCAAACCAAAGAAAAGCTATTCTTTTCTAAGCAACCTGTGGGATGCCATTTAATGTACAGTTATTCTGGGCAGCCAAGAAAGTATGAGATGAAATAACAACTCATCCAAAAGCTCTCCCTGGACACACACAAAAACCATCACCCAGCTCTGTAGAGTTCTATATGAAGGCAGGCAGAAAATGTTTTTAGATGGTGGTGGGTAGGAGAAATGGAACAGAACCATATGGAATCACCGTTGCTTCCTGGTGCTTCATTTTCCTAATCCTGGCTATTTGGAATCCTGCTGAGGACTTCAGTGATAGGAGAGGATGCCTGAGCTCCAGGAAGAGTGCCTTGAGAAACCAGAAGATATTTACGAACACATTGTGGTTCTGCTATTTCTAGTATGAGGAAAATAGGCTCTGCTGTCCATAACTCTTCACCTACGTCCTTCTGGAAGGCTAACTTCCTAAAACAATAACAAATGGGCATGAAATTGTGCAGAAGAAGACAGCAGAAGGCCCTGCCTCATTAAGTTGAGTACACACAATGCTATTTGCTGAGCCCTTTGGGATCTCTGAGCCATAATCGAGTTCAATTCCTCCCCTGATTTTCAATGGGAGGAGCATGCAATTGTCTTGCTATGATCAGGTCCATTTCAAACCTACAGCTTTCAGTCCCTTACTGACCCCTTGCATGTCAAAGAGCCTTTCTGAATTCACAATGATTCCTTAAAAATATGCTGAAACCAATGAACCTGGGGATCTAAATAGTCAAATAATAGAGAGGGCTTTGTAAGTGGTTTTCTGTGTACCTCATGTGATGATAAGGCATCGGTCTTGAGATCATTTCTCAGTCACCTGGAGTGGTATGTCTGCAGAATCCCCATCACAATAAGCAACTGCCTCTTAGAAAGCAAAACAGAAAAAGCGAAGGTTAAAAAAAAAAAAAAAATGACACGAGGAGCCACAAATTCTTGACGCTAGTGCTTCTTTATAGGTTATTGATAGTCAAATCCCACTAAGTTTGTGCCTTATTTTAATTAGGTTGTGCCAATTCATGATTGCATTTGTTAATTTGTTTAGAAATGGGACTTCTTTGAGTTATGACAGATTCAATTAACTCTGAGATGCACCATTGCAAAATCAGTGAAAACCTGTGGCTCATATTTATATGCAATTCAGTGAGAGAGAAAGTTTTGAATCCTTGGGGTTGGGGATATAATATTTGCTACCTTCAACTCATTAATTAATTATTGGTATTAAATGAGTGCTTACTGTCTGTAGTATATTAAGCTAAGTGCCAAGGTATTAAAAGAATATGTAGAACCAACCTTTGCCTTCAAGGTGAGTAAAACCTAGATAAAAATCATACAAGGAATGTAGAACTGTGATACAACAGCAGTAGGAAAGGAGAATTTGAAATAATATATATATATATGGAAGCCCTGAAGGAGCAGTGGTTAAGTACTCAGGCGTTACCCGAAAGGGTTGCAGTTCAAACTCACCAGCCTCTCCACAGGAGAAAGATGTGGCAGTCTACTTCCATAAAGATTTACATTGTAAACCTTATGGGGCACTTCTACTCTGTCCTATTGGGTTGCCATGAGTCACAGTCGACTCAATAGCAACAATAACATATATATATGTATACTCATTTTGTATATTCTATATAAATGTTTTATATATATATTATATTTGAGTATGCATATTACAATGAAATGTGCAAAGAATTGGAGTTAGAAAACCTACTGGGAAAAACTTGTTCAGCATTTCTCAAGCTGAAAGAACTGAAGAAAAAAAATCAGGCCTTGAGTTGCAATATTGAAAGATTCCACAGATAAAAAATAGAATGACACAGGAAGCATCAAAAGAAGCTGGAAGTAAAAAAACAGACAAATGAAATTCTAGGGAATTCAATAGATAGGTTTTATAGCTGATTAGACACAGCAGAACAGAGAATTTTGGAACAGGAAACAGGCCAGAAGACAATATATAGATTGAAATACTGAGAAATGAAAGAAAAAAAGATTTAGAAGGAGAAAAATATTTTTAAAAAGCCCATACAAAATATAGGGGATGCAGTGAAAAAGTCTAACATATGCATAAGAAGAGTTCCAGGAGAGAGAGAATAGGATAGAAGCAGATGGAACAGATATAGATCTGTGAACCTCAAGTAAGATGAATACAAAATACAAAGAAACTCACACTTACCAACAAGAAAGTCAACTGTTGAAAATCAAAGGCGGAAAATACTTTTACAATGCTAAGGAGGGGGAAACACATTAGCTTCATAGAGCAATAAAAAGACTCTTGAACAAAAACAATGGATACTAGAAGATAATAGAACACCTGCCAATCTAGAATGCTGTAGCCATTGTACATACCCTTCAAAAATGAAAGTGAATAAAACTTCCAACAAAAGAAGAGGAAGATGGAGGAATACACAGAGTCACTCTCCCAGAAAGAATTGGTTGACATTCAACCATTCAGGAGGTAGCATATGATCAAGAACTGATGGTACTGAAGGAAGAAGTCCAAGCTGCACTGAAGGCACTGGAGAAAAACAAGGCTCCAGAAATTGATGAAATACCAATTGAAATGCTTCAGCAAACAAATGCAACATGGAAAGTGCTCACTGGTTTATGCCAAGAAATTTGCAAGACACCTACCTGGCCAATCAACTGTAAGAGATCCATATTTGTACCCATCCCAAAGAAAGGTGATCCAATTAAATGTGGAAATTACCTGACAATATCATTAATAACACATATAAGTTAATTTTGCTGAATATCATTCAAAAACAGCTGTGGCAATACGTCAATAGGTAACTGCCAGAAATTCGAGCTGGATCCAGGAGAAGATACAGAACGAGGGATATCATTGCTGATGTCAGATGGATCTTGGCTGAAAGACAATACCAGAAAGATGTTTACCTGCGTTTTATTGACTATGCAAAGGCATTCGACTGTGCGGATCATAAGAAATTATAGATAACCTTGAGAAGAATGGGAATTCCAGAATACTTAATTGTACTTATGAGGAAACTACATAGACCAAAAACCAGTCATTCGAACAGAACAAGTTGGTACAGCATGTTTTAAAACATGGAAGGTGTGCGTCAGAGTTTTATCTTTTCACCATACTTATTCAATCCGTATGCTGAGTAAATAATGCGAGAAGAGCTGGACAATGTAAAGAGGAACGTGGCATCAGGATTGGAGGAAGACTCATTAATAACCTGCAATGTGTAGATGACACAACCTTGCTTGCTGAAAGTAAAAAGGAGTTGAAGGACTTACCAATGAAGATCAAAGACTACAGCCATCAGTATGGATTATACCTCAACATTAAAAAAAAAAAAAAAAATCCACACAACTGTACCAGTGAGCAACATCATGACAAATGGAGAAAATATGGGAGTTGTCAAGGATTTCATTTTACTCGGATCCACAATCAAGCAGCAGTCAAGAAATCAAACGAGGTATTGCAATGGGCAAATATGCTGCAAAAGACCTCTTTAAAGTGTTAAAAAGCAAAGATGTCAATTTGAGGACTACGGTGCGCCTGACCTGAGCCATGGTATTTTCAATCGCCTTGTATGCATATGAAAGCTGGACAATGAATAAAAAAGACCAAAGAAGAATTGACACATTTGAATTCTGGTGTTGGTGAAGACTATTGAATATACCATGGACATCCAGAAGAATGAACAAATCTGTCTTGGAGGAAGTACAGCCAGAATGCTCCTTAGAAACAAGGATAGCAAGACTTTGTCTCACTTACTTTGGACATGTTATCAGGAGGGACCAATTCCTGGAGAAGGACATCATGTTTGGTAAAGTAGAGGGTCAGTGAAAAACAAGAAGACCCTTGATGAATGAAATGGATTGACACAGTGGCTACAACAATGTGCTCAAACATTGCAAAGATTGTGAGGATGGTATGAGACAGGCAGCATTTCATTGGACATAGGGTCACTGTGTGTCAAAAGTGACTCAGTTACACCTAACAACAACAATATATATATAAAAGTAAATGTACCCATATACATATGTCGTTGTTGTTAGTTGTCCTTCAGTCAGCCCCCAATTTATGGTAATACCGTGTGTTATACATCAGAAATGCTCAATAGGGTTTTTCTGACCATATTCTTTACCACAGAGCTTCGCCAGGACCTTCTTCCATGAAGCCACTGGACATATTTCAACTGATTGATCACATCAAATCACATCACGGAAAGTGATTACATTACGTTACGTTACATCATATTCCATTACAGAAGAGCAGCCAGTCCAGTGTCTGCCAAACCACTGAGAATTATAGCCCAGCCAAGATGACACATAAAATCAACCATCACAATCCACTCCTTGTCAACTTGGCACCTATTCACATTCCTTCAACCATACATAGTCTCCAAATAAAGGTTTACATCTTGTATTTTATAATAAGTAATGAGATAAGGGAGGGAAGAATACAAAGCTATTTTTAAAATATATATACATAGTATATATGCGTAAGTACTACACACACACACATATATATATACACACACACACATAAACCCATTGCCATCAAGTGGATTCCAACTCATAACGACCCTCTAGGACAGAGTAGAACTACCCTATAAATTTTCCAAGGAGCAGCTGGTAGATTCAAACTGCCGACCTTTTGGTTAGCAGAGAAGCTCTTAACTACTGCGCCACCAGGGCTCTCTGTATACATCTCTACAGAAGCAGACTGCCACACCTTTCTCCTGCAGAGCCACTGTAGGTTTCAAACTGTCAATCTTTTTGTTAGCAATTGATCGCTTTAACCACTGCACCACCAGGGCTCCTATCCCTATATACATGCATACACATATATGTAAGCACACACACAAATATATATCAAAACAAACAAATACTCAAGAATTACAGTCCTCATTTCTGTTGTCTTAGCTGATATTTAAAACTACCTTCTTCCTCTGTTGTTGTTAGGTGTCATCCAGTCAGTTCCGGTTCATAGAGACCTCATGTACAACAGAACAAAATGCTGCACAGCCCTGCGCCATCCTCACAATCGTTGCTATGTTTGAGCCCATTGTAAGTACTGTGTCAATAAATCACGTTGATGGTCTTCCTCTTTTTCACTGACTCTCTACTTTACCGAGCATGATGTCCTTCTCCAGGGACCGGTCCCTCATTATAACGTATCCAAACACGTGAGGCAAAGTCTTGCCATCTTTGCTTCTAAGGAGCATTCTGGCTGTATTTCTGCCAAGACAGATTTGTTTTTCCACTACCCTTTCCATATTCCATTTGCTCTCAGCAAGCACCTCAGGTGGCCATGGTTCTTTGTCTGGTAGGGTTACCCTGATGGTTAAGGTTGTGTGTCGATTTGGCTGGGCCATGATTCTCAGTGGTGTGGTACTTATATAATGACATAGTTACCCTCCATTTGGTGATATAATGCCATCACCTACTGTTATGGATTGAATCGTGTACCCCCAAAATGTGTATCAAATTGGCTAGGCCACGATTCCCAATATGTGTGTGATTGCCCATCATTTTGTCACCTGATGTGATTTTCCTACGTGTTGTAAATCCTACCTCTATGATGTCAATGGGACCCCTGGTGGCATAGTGGTGAAGAGGTCATCTGCTAACCAAAAGGTTGGCAGTTCGAGTCCACCAGCTACTCCTCGGAAACCCTAGGGGTCAGTTCTACTCTGTCCTATAGGGTCACTGTGAGTCAGAATTTACTTGATAGCAGCAGGTTAGTGGGCTGATGTCAATGAGGCAGAATTAGAGGCAGTTATATATTAGAAAAAAAAAAAATATTGAGGCAGGACTCAATCTACAAGATTAGGTTGTGTCTTAAGTCGATCTTTTCTGAGATGTAAAAGACAGAAATGAGTAGAGAGACAGGAAGACCTCATACCACCAAGAAAGTATAGCCAGGAGTGCATGTTCTTTGGACCCAGGGTCCCTGCACTGAGAAGTTCATAGACCAGGGCAAGACTGATGACAAGGACATTCCCCCAGAGCCAACAAACAGAGAAAGCCTTTCCCTGGAGCCAGCACCCTGAATTCAGACTTTTAGCCTTCTAAACTTTGAAAGAATAAATTTGTCTTTGTTAAAGCCATCCACTTGTGGTATTTCTGTTGTAGCAGCACTAGATAACTAAGACACCTACATGATATGATCAGCCAATCAGTTGTAAGGGGAGCTTCCTAATGGGTATGGACTGTATCCAATGTATATGGACATTCTGGCAAAACTCCCTGGCTTTTGCCATCTCTAGATCCTGCATCTGCTTGTCATCAACTGACCTCTGGTTCTTGGGACTTGAACCAGCAGCCTGGTGTATTGTCTGCCAGTCTTGGGATTTATGGACCTCCATATCCTGTGATCCAGCAGCCTGCCATCTGATCTGCCAATTCTTTGTTCATTAGCCCCTGCAGCTACATGAGTCAGGAAAAGCCTCCAGCCTGATGCCCAACCCACAGACGTGGAACTTGCCAGCAACAATAACCATACATATACACATAAGTGGAAGCCCTGGTGGCATAGTGGTTAAGAGTTCTGCTACTAACCAAAATGTCAGCAGTTCGTATGCACTAGGTGCTCCTTGGAAACCCTATGGGGCAGTTCTATTCTATCCTATAGTGTCACTATGAGTCAGAATCAACTCAGTGGCAACCAGTTTGGTTTGGTTTATATGTATATAAAATGGGTGAAATATATACATATATGTATATACTTCACTAGTTTTGCTTCTCTAGAGATCCCAGCCGAAGACATTTGGTACCAAGAGTGGTTCTAGAGAAACAAAATTGTAAGGACAAGTTTTCTAAATTGGTTCTCAAGTCTGGTTAGTCTTAAAAATGTTGATGACTCTGCTTGCAGTAGTAAAGAGGGAACTGCTAATCCACGAAGTGAGGTGACAATAGAAATATACAAAATAGGGAGACCTCATACCTCCAAGAAAGCAGCACTGGGAGCAGAGCATGTCCTTTGGACCTGGGATCCCTGTGCCTGAGAAGCTCCTCGACCATGGGAAGATTGAGGACAAGGACCTTCCTCTAGAGCGGACAGACAAAGCCTTCCCCTGAAGCTGATGCCCTGAATTTGGTCTTGTAACCTACTAGACAGTAAGAAAATAAAATTATCTTTGTTAAAGCCAAAAAAAGAAAGAAATACACAAAATATTACCACCAACACACGAAGTATTGATGACAGGCAAGGCTCTCAGTGATCGCATGTTTGATGCTTTTGCTCAATTTTGTCGGAATGAGAAGTATAAGGAAGCTGGTTGATTTTTCCTACTACACAAAGTGGTGAAAGAAAGAGAAGAGCTCAGGGCTTCAGAGTCACAGCTGAAGTGCTGCATAAATGACCTCAACGTTTCCACTTATGCCTTAAAAAACCCTTATGTAAAATGGCGTAGTTTTTGCATATAACCTATGCACATCTTTTTTTTTTTTTTTTTGTAGGCACATCCTCCCATATTCTTTAAATCATCTGTAGGTTGCTTATCATACCTAATACAATGTAAATGCTATGTAAATAGTTGTTATACAATACTGCACTGTTTAATGACAGAGTGTGAGGTGAACAACGCTCAAACGACAAGTGCTGGAGAGAGACTGAGGATCTGTGAAATGGCGGGAGGCTACAGCAGGGTATCCCTACTTATCAAGTCATTTGCGTGTAGTGCTGGGTGCACATACAAATTCAAGTTTTGCTTTTTGGAATTTTTTTTTTCCTAATATTTTCAATCTGCAATTGGTTGATTCCACATATGTGGAACCCATGGGTACGGAGGGCCGACTGTACATGGTAGGAGAATGGCATAGTGGCTATGCTCATGGTTCCTGGAGCCAGACTCCCAGGTTCAATTTCTGGTAGGACCACTTGCTAGCCTCATTCTCTAGTCTCTCTGTTGCCCTTGGTTCCTTAATATAAAGTGAGCATAAAAAAATAGTGCATCATAGCAAATTGATAAATATTTTCAAAGCCCTTAGAACAGTCCCTGACAAAGAGTAGGTGCCATATGAGACTTTTCAAGCTACTAAAAAAAAAAAATTTTTTTTTTTTTTTAAATGTAAGTTAGGGACACCGAAAGGCAGGCCTGGCTAAAAAATGTTTAAATGCTTATCAGCGTATATCTTCCCTTACTGCCCTCCCTTCAAGGACCACCTCCTTGGCATCCAGCATAATTTTTTCCTGGAGATAGAATTAAAGGACAGCTTCTGGTCAAACTCCATTGTAAAGGACACCAGTGCAATCACCATGGAATAACCACAGACATTTACCTACAGCTTGCTTGTGCAAAGCACTTCTAGGTGTAGTCAATAACTTAGATTTTAAAAAAAGGAAGAAGAATTTACAGTTAGAATGCCTCCAAGTGGAACTGGCTGCATTGAAAGCCTGTGGCTGTATCAGGCCCATGGCTGGCTGCAGTACCATGCACATGTCACTAATTCCAATGCCCAGTGTACTCCCGGGAGTGAGGGAATGAGTCAAGGGGGTCAAGGTCCCTTACTAGCTCATTAGTGCTATCTGGATTTAAAAAAGAGATTCCCAAATCCCAGGAGGCAGCTCACTGCTTGGAACAAAACCTGATGCATTAACATCCTAGTATTTCAAAATGATCCCCGAAGCCCTGCAGTTACACTGATGAAATGTGATTTATACCAAGGCCAGTGCTGCCAAACCCAGGCTGGGGAGGCTGCCTAGCAGAGGGAATAATTGAGAATGCAATGGATTTCTCTATCCGTGAACCTCCTAATTAAATAAGAGAAGTGCATCCCAGGAGTCCTGGACCTCCACCCCTAGGCTCTGCTGGCCTCTCTGCCACCATGTATAGACTTAGTCTGTCACCATATCAGGCCTTTAGACCTCAACCCAGCTCTAGGAAGCCTGGTAGCCTTCTGGAAATTGCCGCAGAAGCAGTCTCCAAAAGCCTACTCTCTCTGAACTTGCTATCTTCTGCCCAAGAACCACACCAGGGATGGTGCTAGATCCAGCTCAAAAGCGGCTTTATTTTCTTTGGGGAGGATATACTTGAGAGGGGATGAAACAGGAACGTGCTGGTGAAACAAGGAGGAGAGACACCATGAACACTGTGCAGCAAAAATGCTTGTATGCATAGTTTGAAAAATTGCCTCTAACTCAGGAGTATTTTGAGTTAGGTTTTGTCTAATGCTTTCCCACAGCACCCTTTGCCTTCCACTGCAGCCCAGAGAGCAGTAGAGAAGAAATAGGCCAGGAATATGGTCTCTGGCATCAAACAGACCAAGGTTTACCTTTATAGCCATATGAAATAGAAAAATTGTCCAACACGTGTTTGTGAGCTCCCCATCTGAGGATATGTTCCGTTAGAGATCAAATGACTATTATTTTCAGCTTGAGACTAGGTAGCTGCATTAGTCTAGACAGGCTAAGTGCTGTAACAAGAAATCCCCAACCCTCAGTGGCTTACTTAACACAATATAGGTTCATTTCTCACTCTTATCACAGTCTAATGTGGGTTGTGGGGAACTCTGCTCCACACAGTCATTAAGGGATCCAGGCTTCTTGGATATAGTGGGTTTCACAATCTCCTAGGACTTTAGAGTTGTACACTAGTTCCTGTGTCTCCAACTAGCAGACAAGGCAAGAATGGAGAGGTTAGGAGCTAAGCCACTGCACTATATTGATTGATATTTTGTCACATGGCCGGCCCCACCTGTAAATGGACTACATTTCCATGAAGGGAAGATAAGACATGTATTCTCTCTCTGTGTACAGGAGAAAATGAAATTAGTGGGACTTGGAAAGTACTTATGTTGTCTACCATAGTCAGAAAGACTTCATAAAGAAAGCAGTATTTGAGCTCTCTGAGATCTCACGTCCATGCAGCCTCACTGGACTCTCTAGTTGGAAGTAACCTCCGAGGTCACTTTCAGTTGCTCACGGTATCTCACAGCTCAGTCAAGCATGTAGTCTAGTCTAGAAGATGCACTAGAATACAGAAATATGAAGAGGAGAACAGGCATTCTAAATAGGATGACCAAATTCTGGGGGCAGGAATAACTACATGGGAGAATGGCATAGTGGTATGCTCATGATCCCTGGAGCATGAGTTGAGTGCACAGTAAGTGCTGGGAAAACATTCGCTGGTTAATCATAAATGAGATCAAGAGGAACATGCAGCAGACAGTGAGGCTAAGGGTGGAAGCTGGACCCAGGGCCAAGAGCTGATACTGCCTGAGTGGGAGTCAGAGGAATAGTGGGAAGATCCCTGAATATTGACTCCACTAATGGTGAGCAGTCCCTGGGTGGTGCAAATGGTTAACACGCTTAATTGCCAGTCAAAAGGTTGATAGTTCATGACCACCCAGAGGCCCAGAGGTGCCTCAGAAGAAAGGCTTGGTGATCCTCTGGAAAATCAGCCACTAAAAACTCTATGGAGTACAGTTCTAAAATCCTACAAACACAGGGTCACCATGACTTGGCAACTGTTTTTTTTAATGGTGAGGAGGAGGTGGGGCCAGAGAATATATTTGGCACTTTGCAACTGCTGTGTGTGTTAGACGTACCCCCCAGAGAGTATAGACATCTTGACTTCTGCTGAGCACCATGTGTATTTGACTGTCACTGATTAGTATCTAGAATATATAATCTGAAAATCTATAAATATTTGTATATAATTAGCCCACTGTTGTTCCTTTTGTAAAGAGATTTCTAACCTGGTAGTGAAAACATAAAATCCTAAGAAAACATTTTCAGTGATAAATGTCTGTGTTTATTTTCTCTTTGAGTTGGAGTCTCATGACTATAATGGCCTTAAGAGGACATTTAATTCCTTTCCCTGTCTCCTGGGAAGATCCCAGCTAATGACAATGAGTATGTGCCATTTTAAGGAGTACTGGTGGTGGAATGGTTAAAAGCTCTGCTAGTAACCGAAAGGTTGGCCATTCGAACCCATCAGTGGCTCCTTGAGAGAAAATACCTGGTGATGTGCTCCCTTGAAGATTACAGCCTAGGAAACCCTATGAGGCAGTTCTACTCTGTCCTATAGGTTAGCTATGAGTCAGAATCAACTCAACAGCACACAACAACAACATATGCCATTTTTAGGGCTTCAAAAAAGAATGAAACACAGAAAAGTCAGTGATTGAAGAGTCCATGGTGGTAATATGGGCATTCTAATCAGCTAAGGGAAACCTGGGTGGCATAGTGGTTAAGTGATACAGCTGCTAATCAAAAGGTCAGCAGTTCAAATTCACCAGGTGTTCCCTGGAAACTATGGAAACCCTGGGGGTATAGTGGTTAAGAGCTACGGCTGCTAACCAGAAGGTCAGCAGTTTGAATCCACCAGGTGCTCCCTGGAAACTCTACAAGGCAGTTCTACTTTGTCTTATGAGTCACTATGAGTCAGAATCGACTTGATGGCAGTGGGTTTTTTTAGCCAGCTGAGACTCACCAAGGGGAGGACAAGCAAGGGAATTTGGGGCCCCTGATTTCATTTCACTACTCTATCTGTTACTGCACTTTCCCTATTTGGAACTCTGACCTTCACTGTCAGGCCCTGGTTCCTGAAGACCACTTTTATCTTCACACCTGTGTGGAGCTATGCACTGCCATGTAGGTGGTACCTTTTCCTCAAGGTTCAGGCAGTAACTGCACCTGCATGCTTCCTCTCAGTAGCCATTCCCTCTGTTGGGCCTGGGTCTCTTCCTCTCTCCTTTCAGATCTGATCGGAAACCCGACTGTCCTGAGATAGTCTTTCCTGAGGAACTGACTACTATTCCAGCCTAAGCACACTTGGTGGACTTGGCCTGCACCCTTTTCTTTCACCCATCTAAAGCCTCTAATGCTGGCAAACAGGCCAAAGCCCCTAGCCATCAGGCAGCTTCCAACTTTTCGCTAGTAATGTCAGCCTTCCTTGGACCAAATATTTTTTTCATGGTTGAGTTGGGATTCTGTGAATGAGAGCTCTGTTTTCTGATTTTATTCATCATCTGGTGGGGGTCATTTTTTCATGCGACAGATTTTGACTGATCCTCCTGTTGCATGAGTAGCGTAGCTCTTGTTGTCACATGCACAAAGATGAGGGGAGGAGGCGTGGCCTCTGATCTACTCCAGGAATGTGAAGCCTCACGGGAGATGTAGGAATCACAACTGAATTTCCTTCATTTGAGATCAATACAGGATGGTGAAGTGGGAGGCAGGGGAGGAAGGAGCCCAGAGCAGAATGCCAGCATCGGCTCCCTGCTCAACCATCTGTTCCTTGTGACTCTGGGTGAGTGACAGCCCCTACCAGAGCCTCAGTCCTTCATCAATGGACTGGAAGAAAGGACTGAGTGATATCGCCAGTCACCCTCCAATCTGGTGAATCATAGCTTCACAACCACTCCAAATGCCTTTCCACTTGTTCTCCTGGCTTGGGACATCCAGGGCACCCAATCCAGAGGGCTTTTTGGATTCTAAGGCAGATTCCTTGGGATCCTCCTGATGAAACTCAGTCCCCTAAATTTTTTTGGATAGAACTGTGGCCCACGTGCCCTCATGTCAAGGACCTGTCTCATTTTCCAGGTCCAAGAAGATGAATGCTCAGTATCTGCTCCGAGGGAATGGAGTATTTCTTCCAGGAAGTTAATAAGATTGTATATTTTAGCCTTGGGGCACTGGAGAAGGGAGAGAAAAATTCCCTGAAACAACATGTCTCTTGTTTAATAAAGTTTTATTATGATTATATATGAGTATGTGGGAGCAAGAAATCTATATCCATTCTTCGCCATCACAGCTTTATTGGTTCTGAGCTTAAAAAATCAGTTTGGTGACTAACAGAATAAAGAACTGACTGACTGGTGATTTTTAATATTTGGCTCGTCCAGGAAGCAATCTAAAACAGTGAGAGCTTATTGGAAAGTGTAGATGATACTGAAATGAGTTAGGTAGAGGGGCAGGCTGTCCTGGCTCATACCTTGAGAAGGACAGGCAGATATGACATGGTGACCTTTTTGAGTGCTGGCTGTACCAGCTCAGAGAAACACCTGGCTTTGTGAAGCAAAATAAAGCTTCTGATTTTGTTTCCTGCTGACTCCTATCTTCCAGTCTGTTTTGAACTCTCCTTCAACCGAAAGTGGGGCCCTTGGGTGATGTAGATGGTCAGTAAGCTTGGCTGCTAACCTGAAAGTTTGAGGCTCTAGTCCACCCAGAAGGTCCTTGAAGAAAAGCTGGTAATCTACCTCTGAAAAATCAGCCACTGAAAGCCCTATGACACACATCAAGTTGCCCTGAGTCGGAATCGACTAAACAGCAACTGTTTCTGGTAATGATATCAACTGAGAATATCATGTCATCTCACTCCTGTTGGCAAACACTGTTCTTCAGGCAGGCCCCACTCTTCTGCCACCTTTGTGTGTATGTATTGAGCCTCAGTGCCCTGTCCCCCAACTGGATTTAGTGCTTCAGCCTGAGTTACCGTTAAGAGTAAATCCTGTTTCCTGTTGGAGGTGAGGGACAGGCCTGGAAACCTTGCCCATTCCAGCAACTCTCCAACCCCCTGCATCCCAGGTTCACACTGGAGTTTTCTCTGGACTAGATATGCTAGTTAATGCCTCTTTAGGAAACGTCAGAATGTATTCCTGGTATCTCTTCTCTGGGGTGGGCACTTTCCCCTTAATTGCCTGAACTCCCTTCTACTATTCACAGCAACTGACTTTTGGAGCCATGGACTAGATGAAATCTAAACCATTTTGATTTTAGCTTTTCCAGAGTAAGACAGCAGGTATGATTTTCTTTAGATGTGAAGGTAGCACTTTCTGGTCAGATGGTATAAACTATACCAAACTCAGCAACAAATCAAGGGGCCATGACAGTGAAGGAGGTAGGTTGGTGAGTGGGTAGGTGTATGGAGGGGCAGAACGGATATGATACGTGGGGTGAAGGAACAGAATTTGTGTGGGATAAGCCTGAGGAATAGAGCTAGGAAGTAGCTGTTGTTATTAGCTGCCATAGAATCAGCTCCAACTCATAGTGACCCCATCTACAACCGAAGACATTGCCCAGTCCTGCACCTTCTTCATGATGCATGAGTCCATTGTTGTGGCCACTGCATATTTTGAATGCCTTCCAACCTAGGGGGATCATCTTATCAGACAATATTCTCTTGTAATCCATAGGATTTTCATTGGCTAACTTTCAGAAGTGGATTGCTAGGCCTCTCTTTTTAGTCTGAAAGCCCTGCTGAAACCTGTCCACCATCGGTGACCCTGCTGGCATTTGAAATACTGTGGCGTCATAGCAATACCTAAGCCACCACAATACAACAAACTGACAGATGTGTGTTGGTATGAAGTAGTAAAACGTATCTTTGCTGTCCATGGCATTCTCCTTCCGCTGCTGTGATGTGCATTCCCTTTTCTTACACAGAAAGCAGCCCAAGGCTGAGGATGAGGAGCTTTATTTGGTCTCTGCATAACTGAATCAGCCACGTACAGCCTTACTGGCTTTTTTCTCCAGCAGGACAGAGTGAAAAACTAGCAAAAAAAAAAAAAAGACAGAAATGCCAACTGAAGTCAACAGAAAATTGTTTAAACCTGGATGGCTGCTCTTCCTGCCTGGTCAGAGACCCAGGTTCAGCTTCCCAGAGAGAACACAAGTACGGGGTTAGTGAGACTTTGGGAAGGGTGCTAAGCCCATGTCAGGGAAAGGTTGATCTGAATTACTTGTGAAAACAACATGCAGAAATACATCACAGTTCAACAGATTTAAGTAACTGTCCCAGGCCTCATAGCCACTCTGTTGGGTAGAGGGCTTGGGTCAAGGGTTGGAGCTGAGGCACTAAAACTGGGGTCTTCTTCCCATCTAGAACCTTTTTCCAGCTTGTCCAGCACCCAGGCTGAGTTTCCCATGAAGCACCATGGAAGAGAGCACTACAGTAATGCAGTGGAGACAACCTCTGCCTCGTCTGTATTTCCTGTGCCCTCCATTCTCTGTCTTAGGCTGTGTGTCTTGGGGATAACAACTATTCAAAGCTTCAAGTCTTTTAATTTTTTTTATTGAGTTTTCATTACACTTTAAACATTGCTGCAGTTGGAATTAATGAACAGAGGCCTGCTGGATATTCAGCCAGAATCCTCAGAACCCCAATGGTCTTGACTCTGAGTCAGAGCTTGGGACCATTTGTCACTTAAATGATCCATAATTTTGTTTCTGATTAGTACTGAGTAGTATCAGTTGCTCTGGGGATCCCTTAGCCTTCTGCTTGGCTACGAGCCCTTCTGACTCACTCTGCACTGTGTCTTAAAGACAAGCTTCAAGTCCAGGGGGTCCCTTGGAAGTGTGAGTTCATGACTCCAAAAGACATGAGCAGCCAAGGAGGACACTCTTTGTCCAGGACTATCCTCACATAAAGAGAAGTCAACATCTTATGGAGAACAAGAAAAACCCTTTACCTCTAAAATTCTTCCCTTCTGTTCTCAGTGCATAAACTTATATTACTGGAACTTGACTCCTTTGGGATTATAAGACATTTTGGTCTTTTGAAGTCCTTTATTAAAATGTAAAGACATCTAGGAAGGGTGATAACGTATATTACCAACAAGAATTTGAAGTCATGGAGGGGAGGAAACATGAATTAAATGCCTTTCCTTATATATTAAATTCTTGGCTTCCCAGGTCTCTTGAAGGTTAAGTCATTCTATATAATCAAGATGCCCAGCTTTCTGAAGACTTGCCCCTTTAAGTCTAATTTAAGCAATATGCAATATTTTGGTTAGAGATCTTATCTAAAATGTTTCATGCTGCCCTACTTTTAAACACAGCATACCAAACACAATGAACCACTTTTTGGATATGTCAAGGTTGTCCTTATAAACTTTCATCATTGACCTCTGCGCTGATTCTCTCAGGGTCCACTTGGGGGGCTGGGCTGTGCTTACGTGCAATGGCAGCTCTTGTATCTGATTTGCAGGCTTTCTGACCTCCCCCTCTCATCCAGGCTCCTTCCAGTCTCTCCTTGCTCATGCCAGGGTGTTTGCCTTAAGCATTTCTTCTCTCTTCTAACCCAATCCTTTTTAATCAATTGTGGGTAGGAAATAAGATTCCCAAGCTTATTTGGACCTTTGAGTGAAACAAGAATAGACAGGTTTTGAATAAGAATCTTTTCCATAGAAAAGGGCAGGGTTTTTATTACAGAACCATCTGGTTCTTATTACAGAGGTATTTTTGCCATTTCTCTGTTTCTTAGCTAAGATTTAAATAGGTCAGGTGACCAGATATTTTTACAGTGAGCAGTGGGGAAGGTGGATCACTTTAGAAAATTAGGGACAAAGATGAGTTGCCCTAAAGTATAAGGGAATGGCAAACAGCTTCTGGTGATCTCATTGCTCAAATGTGTCTTGGTTGTATCAGCAAGCCCTGCCCAGTTTTCTACAAAATGTTTCCTCAGAAGTGCCCCCTACCTTTCCCAGCACCCTCCTTCAGATATCCCATTCCCCTCATGATGCCCTTTTTCCAACTGAGAAGACCTTGGGCTGCTTCATGGAGTAGAAATCAGAAGGGTGAAATGAGAAGGTAAAATAAATGAGTCTAACTTCTTCAGATAAACAATATATGTGATGGTTTTGGGTACTGTGGGAAAGTTTTGTAGAGGCAAAGTAAAAGAATTATTAACCTACTAGACTGGAAGCTCCTGGGGGAGGATGGGAGCAAGATTGCAGGTTCAGGTAGAGATTTCTAGAGTCAGGCAGAAAAGCTCCATCAGGGATCTGAGGCTGTAGTTGCCTCACTTCCCCTGGAATTCCAGAGGCCTGTTCATAGAGGACAAGGTTACCGCTAGAGTTGAGAAAAGCTTTATGCAAGGCAGACTTTTATTTAACCGTGGCTGCAGGATCCCCAGTGCTTATGAGTTTATACTAATGTGCTAGGCACTGGTAGGCAGAGATATCTTATTGGTAGATGCAAATCAAAGGACTACACCCCAATTCTTTTCCCCATTTCTTGACCAGGGCTAATGGATTGAAAACTGGAAAAGTCAGAAAAAAACTAGGTGGTGAAAAGGGACATTGTGCTATGATTAAAATAGTGAAGGCTAAGACCTGAGCAGTTTCAAATTGAAGACCATTGATTTGGGAAAGGACTACATGGCAAGAAATCATCTGAAGATTGCCAAGAGCAATACATGATATCTTAGTTACCTAGTGCTGTTATAACAGAAATACCATAAATGGATGGTCTTAACAAGCAAATTTATTTTCTCACAATTTAGGGGGTCTGAAGTCTGAATTCAAGGTCCTGACTCTAGGGGAAGGCTTTCTCCATCTGTAGGCTTGGAGGAAGTTCCTTGTCTCTTTGAACTTCCGCTTCTGGATGTGATCTTCCTGTGGCTTGGCATCTCTCTTCCCTCATCACTGCTTCTCTCGCTTGCTTGTATAGTCTCTTTTATATCTCAAAAGAGATTGATTCAAGATATACCCTAACCCTGCTTCATTTACATAATAAACAAACCTAATCCTCATTGACATAACCTAGCCCTACCTCATTAACATAACAAACACAACCCACTCACAAATGGGATTATAGCCATAGGCGGAGGTTAGGATTTACAAGACATATTTTTGGGGAACACAATTCAGCCCATAACACATAAGACAGGGTTTTTTAGGCTCCAGGCAAAAGAGACATTTATGTCACAAAAGAAGAAGATATCTCAGTTTCTGATGTAGCTTCTTAGAGCCTTTTGATCTTTCCCCATCATCCTAAGAGGTTTGCAGCAGCTCTAGAGGACAAGTCCTCATACGTTTATGTCTTTTTCAGCAAAGGAAATCTAACCAAGAGACCCTGAGCAGACTTCTCATTTCATATCATTGGTCAGACTGAGTCACAAGGCCACTTTCAGATGAAAGGAAAGCTGGTGAAGAGAGTGCCATATTTTTATGCAAATAATGTGCACCTTTTACATTTGTTTGCCAACCATGCCCTCCCCCGTCAAGGTATTTTTTCATAAGTTCACTATGCTAACTCTTTTTACAACAACATGTAAAAAAAATTGGCATAGTGGTGCTTACAAAAATAGCTTTCGGGGAGGGAGGGCACGATTGACAAACAAACGGAAAAAGTAGAAGACATGTGTTATTTGCATTAAAACATGGTAGCTGGCTGACAGGAATCAGATAACAAAGATAGCTTATTTTAACTATGCCTAGGGGAGGGGACCTGCCTTCCTGAGAACAAGAGACCTTCAAACACCATCTGAAGACAAAATTGGGGTTCTATTAGCAGAGAAGGAAGGGTAGATGGCTGATGAGTGACAACAGCATCTGCCGCAAATAGGGTAGGACTAAAAAAAAAACATGGTTTTTAGAGAGAAGCATGTGATACCTGGCTTCTGAACATAGTGACCTTATAAATTACTGTCCAAGTAGGAACACTTTCGAAAATAAAAGAGTGCACTATCAATAATTACTCTAAGACAATAGGAATAAATCAAGACAGTCCTGGGCAAATTAGGACCTGGGCAAATCAGGACCTAAGGTCTCCCCATTTTTGAAAGAAAACTTCAGCAGCAGCAGCTCATATGAAGAGCTAGAACTGTAGAGGCCAACCACAAGGTTTGATGATGATCGTGGCAGCAATTATAGGCTCTTGTTAGGCACCTTCTCCAATTGCATTTAAGCTCAAAGATCATAGACTCTGGCCAATGGTAGAGACTGACCAACATCCCAGCAAGGCTAAAATCAAGATTTTATTGTTCCTTTCACACTTTATATGCCTACCTTCTACTCCAAATGCCACTAATTTTCTTGGGTTAACAATTAAGCGTGAGTCAGGTTTTTACTATACTCTGTATTTCTGGATTATTTTTCTTGGAGTATCTGTTATAATGAATGATGGGTCAGTGTTTTACTTGGCCTGAAATGCTATAATCTTTCAATCAGCTAATGCATGCAAAATGCTTAGTCTAATGTCTAGAATATAATAAGTGCTCAATATTAACTAAAGCAAACACATTTGTAAACATGAGTACAAGCACACACACACAAATATAATTCTGCTTGAAGCACAATCTGGCAATGTATGTCAATATTGAAAATATTCTTTGGACCAGGTATCCAACTTCTAAGAATTTGTTCTAATGTTAAGTGTGTTTATCACAATATTATTTATAATAGTGAAAAAATTGGAATAACCATATTCACTGAAGGGGAAAACAGAAGTTATGAGACCTAGCATGGTTGCCTTCATGCTTTCTCTTAGTTCACTGCTATTTCTGTGAGTTCATTGTTTTCTAAGCCCCTGTTATATGACCTTGATGAGGTAACTCTCTGGTGTGGAGCCACCTTTGTCCTTGACCACTATAAAACCTCCATTCCCCTACTGCTAGGGTTAGAGATCTGCTATGGTCTTCCTGTCACTGGGTACCACTGCCTCAGTAAGTAAATCTCCCTCATAAAAACTCCTTTGCCACCACACTGGAGTTGTCCACCTCTTTCTTTGGTCTCTCAGCACCCTCCAATTTCAGAGGCAAATTTCAAGTTACTGCTCCATGCCTGCACATCCATCAATAGGGGATTAGGTAAATGAATTTTGGTGCATCTGTACAATGGTAATTAACATACAGTTGTTAAAATAATGAAGTAGAACTTCACTGATATTTAAAAAGCTCAGTGATATGAAAATCCAACTTACAAAACAGTATTTAAGGTGTTTTTTTTTTTTTTTTTTTTTTGGCAAAACAAAAAAGAAAGAAAAGTCACCAAAAAGAAAAAAAAAAAAACTGAAAGAT
Organism: Elephas maximus indicus; assembly: GCF_024166365.1. Classification (NCBI taxonomy): domain Eukaryota; kingdom Metazoa; phylum Chordata; class Mammalia; order Proboscidea; family Elephantidae; genus Elephas; species Elephas maximus. Next base: position 40,221,120 of record NC_064830.1, read on the forward strand.
GTATAACCCACCAAAACAACCCAGTGCCAGAGTATTTTAGTTATTATCTCTAGATTATAGAATAATGGGTAATCTTTATTTTATTCTTTAAATGTTCTGAATTTTGTTTCATGTATATACATATATATATACACACACATACACATACACATGTACATTTTGTAATCAAAATCATGCTATAAAACCTTTTAAAAATAAGGGTTAGCTCCGATCCCATCTTCTGTGAGAAGTGCTTCTTGGCTTTTTAGTCAGCTTTCAATGATGCTCCTCTTCTGTGCTCTCATAATTTCCTGTGCATATAGCTATTCTTATCTCTCTACATTATAATTTTCCTTTTACATATTGTCTTAGTTAGCTAGTGCTGCTATAACAAAAGTACCACAAGTGGATGGCTTTAACAAACAGATTTATTCTCTCACAGCTTAGGAGGCTAAAAGCTTGAATTGAGTGTGCCAGCTCCAGGAGAAGCCTTTCACTTTTGGCCAGCTCTGGAAGAAGGTCCATGTTACCAATATTCCCCTGCTCTAGGAGCTTCTCAGCGCAGGAACCCTGGATCCAAAGAACACACTCCACTCCCAGCACTACTTCCTTGGTGGCATGAGGTTTCTCTGTCTCTCTGTTTGCTTCTCTCTTTTATATCTCAAAAGAGATTGACTCAAGATATGACCTAATCTTATAGATTGAGTCTTGCCACATTAACATAACTGCCTCTAATCCTGCCTCATTAACATAATAGAGATAGGATTTACAACCCATAACAAAATCACATCAGATGACAAAGTGGTGGATAATCACACAATACAGGGAATCATGAACTAGCCAATTGACACACATTTTTGGGAGGCACAATTCAATTCTATAACATATATCAGTCTCAACAAGAACATATGAATTTGAGGGAAGGAGCACAAAGTCATTCATTTTTGTTTTTCCCATGTATGGTGACTGGTCTATAGTTTATGCTCAGTAAATGCCTGTTAAATGAATGAATACATAAATGAATGGGCCTCATGACTCATTAAGAGTCTCTTCCAATGTGAGCTAAACCAGTCTTCACTAATGAAGGAAACACAAATAGAAATGATGCTCCACTAAAACTGAACCAAACTGGTTGCTGTCCAGTTGATTCTGACTCATAGTGACCCTGTAGAACAGAGTAGAACTGCCCTATAGGGTTTCTGAGGCTGTCATCTTTACAGATGTAGATTGCCACATCTTTCTTCCATGGAGTGCCTGGTGGGTTTGAACCACAGACCTTTCAATTAGCAGCCAAGCGCTTAACCACTGCATCCCCAGAGCTCTTTGATACTCCACTAGCCCTTCACAATCTGACTGCATCACCCAAGACTTCCGTAGACTGGAAACCCCTGGAGAGCAGGGTCCCTGCTCTACATTTGCTGTAGAAAGGAAGAGTAAAGGATGAAATGAATGACAATGAACAGAAGAGATTATGACAAAACCAGCTTGATCTTAAGCCAAGGACGTAGTAATGACTGGCACCAAGTCCAGAACTAGTGCCAGACAATGAGCCTCTCAGGTTGGAAGACACTCAAAATACGATTGGGGAAGAGCTGCCTCCTCAAAGTAGAGTCGACCTTAATGACATGGATGGAGTCAAGCTTTTGGGACCTTCATTTGCTGATGTGACACAACTCAAAGTGAGAAAAAAATAGCTGAAAACATCCATTAATAATCAGGACCTGGAACGTATGAAGTATGAATCTAAGAATATTGGATATCGTCAAAAATGAAGTGAAACACATAAAGATCAATACCCTACGCATTAGTGAGTTTAAACGGACCGGTATTGGCCATTTTGAATCAGACAGTCATATGGTCTACCATGCCTGAAATGACAGCTTGAAGAGGAATGGCGTTGCATTCACTGTCAAAAAGAACATTTCAAGATCTATCCTGAAGTACAATGCTGTCAGTGATAGGATAATATCCAAACGCCTACAAGGAAGACCAGTTAATACGACTATTAATCAAATTTACACGTCAACTGCTGAGGCCAAAGATGAAGAAATTGAGTATTTTTACCAACTTCTGCAGTCCAAAATTGATCGAATGTGCAATCAGGGTGCACTGATAATTACTGATGATTGGAATGTGAACACTGGAAACAAAGAAGGAATGGTAGTTGGAAAATATGGCCTTGGTGATAGAAAGGATGCATGACTGAATTTGGCAAGACCAATGATTTCCTCATTACAAATACCTTTTTTCACCAACATAAATAGCAACTACTATGCACATAAACCTCGACAGATGGAATACACAGGAATTAAATCGACTACATCTGTGGAAAGAGACAATGGAAAAGCCCAATATCATCAGTCAGAACAAGGCCAAGGCAAACTGTGGATCAGACCATCAATTACTCATATGCAAGTTCAAATTGAAACTGAAGAAAATTAGAACAAGTCCACGAGAGCCAAAGTACAACCTTGAGTATATCCTACCTGAATTGAGAGACGATCTCAAGAATTGATTGTTCGCATTGAACTCTAATGACAAAAGACCAGAGGAGTTGTGGAATGACATCAAAGACATCATACATGAAGAATGCAAGAGGTCATTAAAAAGACAGGAGAGAAAGAAAAGACCAAAATGCATGTTAGAAAAGACTGAAACTTGCTCTTGGACATCAAGTAGCTAAAGCAAAAGGAAAAAATGATGAAGTAAAAGAGCTAAACGGAAGATTTCAAAGCGCAGCTCAAGGCCGCAAAGTGTTATGATGACATGTGCAGAGACCTGGAGATAGAAAACCAAGAGGGAAGAACATGCTCAGCAATTCTCAAGCTGAAAGAACTGAAGGAAAAATTCAAGCCTTGAGTTGCATTACTGAAAGATTCTATGGGGGAAAATATTAAAGGACTCAGGAAGCATCAAAAGAAGATGGAAGGAACACACAGAGTCACTATACCAAAAAGATTTGGTGGACATTCAACTATTTCAGGAGGTAATATATGATCAGGAACTGATGGTACTGAAGGATGAATGAAGGCATTGGTGAAAAACAAGGCCCCGGGAATTGATGGGATGCCAATTGAGATGTTTCAACATATGGATACAGCACTGGAAGTGCTCACTAGTCTATGCCAAGTAATTTGGAAGACAGCTACCCGGCCAACAGACAGGAAGAGATCCATATTTATGCCTATTCTCAAGAAAGGTGATCCAACTGAATGCAGAAATTTTTGAACAATATCATTAATATCACATGCAAGCAAAATTCTGCTGAAGATCATTCAAAAACAGCTGAAGTAGTATATTGACAGGGAACCGCCAGAAATTCAAGGTGGATTTAGAAGAGGATGCGGAACCAGAGGTATCATTGCTAATGTCTGATGGGTCCTGGCTGAAAACAGAGAATACCAGAAAGATGTTTACCTGTGTTTTATTGACTATACAAAGGGTTATGGAGATGACACAACCTTGCTTGCGGAAAGTGAAAAGGACTTGAAGCACTTACTGATGAAGATCAAAGACCACAGCCTTCAGTATGAATTACACCCCAACATAAAGAAAACAAAAATCCTCACAACTGGACCAATAAACAACATCATAATAAAAGGAGATGAGATTGAGGTTGTCAAGGATTTCATTTTACTTGGATCTGCAATCAACACCCATGAAAGCAGCAGTCAAGAAATCAAAAGATACATTGCATTGGGCAAATTGTCTGTGAGAGATCTCTTTAAAGCATTGAAAAGCAAAGATGTCACCTTGAGAACTAAAGTGTGCCTGACTCAAGCCATGGTGTTTTCAATCACCTCGTATACATGGGAAAGCTGGATAATGGATAAGGAAGACGGAAGAAGAATCGATGACTTTCAATTGTGGTACTGGAGAAGAATACTGAATATACCATGGTCTGCCAAAAGATCAAACAAATCTGTCCTGGAACTAGTACAACCAGAATGTTCCTTAGAAGCAAGGATGGTGAGACTACATCTCACATACTTTGGGCATGTTCTCAGGAGTGATCAGTCTCTGGAGAAGGACATCATGCTTGGAAAAGTAGAAGGTCAGCAAAAAAGAGGAAGACTCTCAATGAGATGGATTGACACAGTGGCTGCAACAATAGATTCAAGCATAGCAACAATTATGAAGATAATGCAGGACCAGGCAGTGTTTTGTCCTTGTGCATAGGGTCTCTATGAGTCAGAACCATCTTGATGCCACCTAATGACAACACAGCCAAGTCCAGACTAACCACTCTGAAGTCAGAAGTTACAGATGCAGGCAACCTTAGAGATCATCTAGCTCACTTTCACCATTTTGTAAGTGAGGTGACTAGGGCCCAAAAAGGGGAGATAATATCCCAAAGACAAACAGTATGTTAACAGCAGAATCTTGCTAGGACCCAGAGCTCTCACCACTCAGCCTGAGGTTGCTTCCCCTGCAAAGCCAGCCTCCCCTTCCGTGAACCACAGCCCAAGGTTTCTGTTTTTTTCAACATGCTCTACTTTTCTAGTTGGACAAATAGAAGGCAATAATCAGGATGTTCCCTATTCATCTCTATTTATCTGGTTTCCCTTCTTCCACTTGATATGCTGTTTGAACTGGACCCCTTCCCAGAGCAACTACCCATCTGTTCAGCAATCTGTATGTATCTGGAGACCTGGCTGCCCTGGGTGTTGATTCTCATCTACCAGGGTTTTGTTCTGCTGAATAAAAGCAAATCCTGCATCAGGCAGCAAATACTTTCCAATTCTTGACTAATTGAAAGGCTGGGCCCCAAGCCGCAGCAGGGTAGGAACTGATTAGAAATGGAGAAGTAGGGAGCCGGCAGCCAGCATCACCCCTGTGGGTTTGGGACACTCCACAACGAGAGTGCCTCCCTCAAGCCCTGCTGCTGGGACTCAGGCCTATTTGTGGGACAGTGGAAAGAACTTCAAAAGTTTAGCTTCTTCATCGTTCCATAGGAGGCCTTTGCTTCTGCCATTCAATTAATCTATATGGTGAACTCCACAAAAACACAGACCACTTCATATTCCTCATCCCCAAACCTATGATAACTGATGGGAGGAAATGAAAGCATGAAATTTTTTTTCAGATGTAATATTGCTGAAAATAGTTTCATTTCTCAGTTTTAATGAGAATATTGGAGTCCCTGTGTGGTATAAAAATTTAACTCACTCAGCCGATAACTGAAAAGTTGGAGGATCGAGTCCCTTAGAGGCACCTTGGAAGAAAGACTTGGTGATCTACTTACAAAAATCAGCCATAGAAAACCCTATGGAGCATAGTTCCACACTGACACTCATGCACTCACCATGAGTCTGCATCAACTCAATGGCAACTGGTTTTAAGGAGAACATATGGGTTTTTCCTGTATTTTGATGCTCTCCTTTTCCAGATGAGGAATACCAAGCTCCACTCACACTGACAGCACTTTACAGGCTGCTAAGCAATTTCATGGCTCTTTTGTTTCTCATAACCACCTCATGATGAAGACAGGTCAGAGATTTCCTTTATCATTGGGAGATTGACGTACAGAGCAGGGACCAGACCCAGGGCTTTTGGTCTCCAGCCCATGCTCATGTTATGGCTCAGGGTCTTCTCTGCTCAGAAATAGCTTCGAGCTGCTTCTAGTAGTGTGCTCTGCCAGTCCATGCCCTATCCTGCAGCCACTGCCAACTCTACAACTTCAAATGTGATCATACTGCTTCCTTGCTTAAATCTGCATTTTGTCAATTGTTTTGCGTCACCCTTGAGATAGAGACTGAAATCCTGAAGAGAGTTTTCCAAGGCACCCATGCTCTGTCTGCTTCCCTGTCCTCATCATGCACTGTGCTCCCCTCTGATTGTCATGTTCCAAACCACAGCAACTTTGGCCTTTATTATATTTTCAGAAGTGCCAGGTTCAGTGGCATTGGTCCTTCACACGTGCATCGGGGAAAATTCTCCCCTAATGAGCTCCTACTCATCACTTGAGTCTTTGGTTGATGGGACTTCTCTAATTTCTAAGCAGGTAAGCTTCTCATGGTACACATTCCTAGAACACTCTCTACTGCCCCTTTCACTCTCACATAATTACTGCTCCAAGACGGTCTTTCACATCAGGTAGTGAGCTCCATCACAGCATGGGTGGGACTGTCTAGTTCACCTCTTTGGATCAGCATCTATTATGGTGTCTGGTTTACAGTTCTGTTGCCGTCAATTCCAACTCATAGCAACCCTAAAGGACAGAGTAGAACTGCTCCATAAGGTTCCCAAGAAGCACCTGGTTGATTCGACCTTTTGGTTAGCAGCTTTAGCCGTTAACCACTATGCCAGCAGGGTTTCCTGGTTTAGAATAGTGCTTAGTAAATATTTGCTGAATTAACAAATATACAAATGCATCAAAAGTTAAAAAAATAAAAAAGAATCAAAACGAGGCTGCTAAAAAGTCCTTGCTGCTGTTGTTAGTTGCTGTGAATTTGGAGTTGCTTTGAATCATGGTGACCTTACGTATAACAGAATAAAACAATAAAATGTTGCCTGGTTCTGTACCATCTTCATGATTTTTGATATGTTTGAGCCTGTATTGAGGATATTATGTCAATTCATCCCACTGAAGCTTTCCCTCATTTTCACTAACCCTCTATTTTACCAAGCATGATGTTTTTTCTTGTGATTGTCCAAAGTAAGCAAGAGGAACTCTCACTATCCTTGCATTTAAGGAGCATTCTGGTATTTCTTCTAAGACTGATTTCTTCGTTCTTTTGGCAGTCCATGGTATATTCAGTAATCTTCACCAACACCACAATTCTAATGCATCAGCTCTTCTGTATTCTTTTTTCATTGTTCAGTTTCACATGCATATGTGGCAATTGAAAAGACCATGGCTTGGGTCAGTCACACTTTAGTTATCAAAATAACACCTTTGCCTTTTAACACTCTAAAGAGGTTCACAACACCAGTTGCTCCACAGAAGAAAGATATGACATTCTGCTTCCTTAAAGATTACAGCCTTGGAAGCCCTATGGGGCTGTTCTACTCTGTCCTATAGGGTCACCATGAGTCGAAATCAACTCGATGAAAATGGGTTTGGTTTGCAGCACACTCACTTAATTTTTTGACTGCTGCTTCCATGGAAATTGAGTGTTGATCCAAGTAGAACGAAATTCTTGCCAACTTCCTTTTTTTTTTTTTTTTTCGCTCTCTCTCCATTTATCATGATGTTGTTTATTGGTTCTGTTGTGAGGAATTTTGTTTTCTTCATATTCAGGTGTAATCCATACTGAAGGCTGTGGTGAACACCTTTTCACACATTTTTGTTATTTTTTTCCATGGCCATTTATTGAATGCCTACTGAGTGCCAGGAGCTATTCTAAGCACAAGAAATGTAATGGTGAAGACAGCAGGCAAAAATCCCTGCACTCATATGGTAGCTTATGTTCTAGTTAAGAGAAATAGATAATGAAGAAAATAAATAGGCAAACAAAATACATAGTTTGTTAAGTGGCACTTGGAACATTGTAGAGGTGGTATGAAGAGGGCTTAAGAGAGGTTTTAAACATAAGCTCTGATCATAGCTAGAACTAATTCTCATGTTACTTAGGAGATCCCTGTAGTCTCTATTCCACTAAATTCCTACTCTTTTAAATCAATTCCCCTAGTGGTGTACATTTAATTAGCTTTCTATTTTAATGCTATTTTAGCTAATTCTGTGATGATATATGGGCCAGGCATCATTCTCTTGCCATTGAATTATTTCCTTTGGAAAAATTCTTAAATGGAGAGTCATTTAATCAAAGTGCACAACATTTTTAAGATCTTGCTGTATATTTCCATTTTGTTATCCTAAATAATTTTAGAAATTTCTAAGACCAGGTTGCAGAAATAGACGTACTGATCTCGTCATATATATCATCAGTAGGACTAAGTGGTATTTTTGTTGTTTACTGTTGTTATTTTAGTAGATGTGAAAATGGTATTTCAAGGTTACCTTCATTTGAACTTCTCTGATTCTCCCATTTTTATTTTTAAAACCTGACTGTGCAAATACAAAGCAGTGCTTATTTACCTTGTGAAGAAAAAAAAAAAAGGCATGGCTGTGTTTACTGATCTTGGGGTCCTTGTATTTTCAACAAGAGAGCAGAGACTACATTAAAGACTGAGGTAGGGAAGTAGATGCCACAAAAATATCACACCCTTCCGTTAGGACAACTGGACCATGAACACTACTATAGTTGAAATATGAAAAAGACAGATGGGATTACTTAAGGCAAATTTATCACATTTGTCCCTCTTTTTGAAATTATCAAACATTTCAGTCAAATAGCAATTTTCACACATAATACTAAAGAACAAAAGGGGCAGTGGTGGTTCAGTGATAGAATTCTCACCTTCTATGAGGGAGACCTGGGATCAATTTCCGGTCAATGCACTCATGTACAGCCGCTGTTCATCTGTCAGTGAGGCTTACATGTTGCTATGATGCTGAACAGTTTTCAGCAGATCTTCCAGACTAAGGTAGGCTAGGAAGAAAAGCCTGGTGATCTGTTTCTAAAAATCAATGAAAATCCTATGGATCACAGTGGTCCAATCTACAACCTGTCATAGGGATGGCACAGGACAGGTCAGCAGTTAGTTCTGTTGTGCAAGGGGTTGCCATGAGTCGGAGGCTGACTTGATGGCAGTTAACAACAACAAAACAGCAAATTTGACATGTTTTCCAAAGGCCCACAGAACATCAACATTTTTTGACCAATAAAAGAGTGGTCCTCAAAAGTACTGTTTACTTTCCCCTTATTTGCCTTTTTGGAGTAAAAAAATTTTGAATTTACATTCTAAAATCTTGATATCTATATGGCTGAATGAATTTGTAAGTAAAGATTTTTTAAGTTAATGATCTCATTTTAAAAAATTATAATATATGCCTATTGAATCACTCATGAGTATTTCATTATTATTGTTATTATTTGATAACTAGTTTTTAAAGTTATGTGTATTCTATTCCATTTAAATATCTTCTAATTTTCACTTTCAAAGATAATTCTCAGAAATTTCAATGGCTAAGTCTGGAAACTCTCGTGGCATAGTAGTTAAGTGCTACGGCTGCTAACCAAAAGGTCGGCAGTTCGAATCCACCAGGCACTATTTGGAAACTCTATGAGGCAGTTCTACTCTGTCCTACAGGGCTGCTATGAGTCTGAATCAACTCAATGGCAATAGGTTTTTTTGTTTTGTTTTGTTTTAAGTTTACCACCAAATATGAGATGCTCCAGCCATTCTATATGTTTCATATTGTACAGCACATTTTTTTTTCTTTTTCTATCAATGAGATATCATATCCTTTGATATCAACTAGGTTTCATGTATCTGTATTCCTTTTTTTGAACTGGAATGCTTATCTATAGCAAAACTCACCATTTTTGGTGTGCAGTTTTATGAGTTTTGACAAATGCATACACTCACGTAATAAATACCAGAGTCAAGATGTAGAACATTTCTATCACCTCCAAAAATTCCCTCACATGCCCTTGTAGTCAGCCACCACGCCCCCACGCCCCAAACTTTAGCCCCTGGCAACAATCAATCCAGTTTTGTCTCCATAGCTTTGCCTTTTCCCAAATGTCATAAAATTGGAATTATACAGTATGTAGCCTTTTGTGTCTGGCTTCTTTCATTAAAAAAAAAAAAAAAAACGCATTTGATATTCATGCAGGGCCTTGCATGTTTTAGTAGTTTGTCCCTTTTTCATGCTGAATTGTGCTCCTGGATATACCCGCCACGTGTCTGTCAGTTTTTCGTACCATGGGGCCTTCTCTGTTACCGTGATGCTGGAAGCTATGCCACCGGTATTCAGATACCAGCAGGGTCACCTATGGAGGACAGGTTTCAGCTGAGCTTCCAGACTAAGACAGACTAGGAAGAAGGACCCGGCAGTCTACTTCTGAAAAGCATTAGCCAGTGAAAACCTTATGAATAACAGCAGAACATTGTCTGATATAGTGCTGGAAGAAGAGCCCCCCAGGTTGGAAGGCACTCAAAAGATGGCTGGGGAAGAGCTGCCTCCTCAAAGTAGAGTTGGTCTTAATAACATGGATGGAGTAAAGCTTTCGGAATCTTGATTTGCTGATGTGGCATGACTCAAAATGAGAAGAAACAGCTGCAAACATCCATTAATAATTGGAACCTGGAATGTACAAAGTATGAATCCAGGAAAATTGAAAATCGTAAAAAATGAAATGGAACGCATAAACATCAATATCCTAGGCATTAGTGAGCTGAAATGGACTGGTATTGGCCATTTTGAATTGGACAATCATATAGTCTACTATGCTGGGAATGACAACTCGAAGAGGAACGTTTTAAGATCTATCCTGAAGTACAAAGCTGTCAGTGATAGGATAATATCCATACGTCTACAAGGAAGACCAGTTAATACGGCTATTATTCAAATTACGCACCAATCGCTAGGGCCAAAGACGAAGAAACAGAAGATTTTTATCCGCTGCTGCAGTCTGCAATTGATCAAACATGCAATCAAGATGCATTGATAATTACTGGTGATTGGAACGCAAAAGTTGGAAACAAAAAAGAAGGATCGGTAGTTGGAAAATATGGCCTTGGTGATAGAAACAATGCCGGAGATAGAATGATAGAATTTTGCAAGACCAATGACTTCTTCATCGCAAATACCTTCTTTCACCAACATACACGGCGACTATACACATAGACCTAGCCAGATGGAACACAAAAATCAAATTGACTACATCTGTGGAAAGACAATGGAAAGGCTCAATATCATCAGTCAGAACCAGGCCAGGGGCTGACTGTGGAACAGACAATCAATTGCTCCTATGCAAGTTCCAGCTGAAACTGAAGAAAATCAGAGCCAGTCCACGAGAGCCAAAACGTGACCTTGAGTATATCCCACCTGAATTTAGAGACCATCTGAAGAATAGATTTGATTCATTGAACACTAGTGACTGAAGACCAGACGAGTTGTGGAATGACATCAAGGACATCATCCATGAAGAAAGCAAGAGGTCACTGAAAAGACAGGAAAGAAAGAAAAGACCAAAGTGGATGTCAGAGGAGACTCTGAAACTTGCTCTTGAGCGTCGAGCAGCTAAAGCAAAAGGAAGAATTGATGAAGTAAAAGAACTGAACAGAAGACTTCAAAGGGCCTCTTGAGAAGACAAAGTAAAGTATTCTAATGACATGTGCAAAGAGCTGGAGATGGAAAACCAAAAGGGAAAGACATGCTTGGCATTTCTCAAACTGAAAGAACTGAAGAAAAAATTCAAGCCTCAAGTTGCAATAGTGAAGGATTCCATGCGGAAAATATTAAATGATGCAGGAAGCATCAAAAGAAAATGGAAGGAATACACAGAGTCATTCTACCAAAAAGAATTAGTCGATATGCAACCATTTCAAGAGGTGGCATATGATCAGGAACCGATAGTACCAAAGGCAGAAGTCCAAGCTGCTCTGAAGGCACTGGTGAAAAACAAGGCTCCAGGAATTGATGGAATATCAATTGAGATGTTTCAACAAACAGATGCAATGCTGGAGGTGCTCACTCGTCTATGCCAAGAAATATGGAAGATAGCTTCCTGGCCAACTGACTGAGATCCATATTTATGCCTATTCCCAAGAAAGGTGATCCAACCGAATGTGGAAATTATAGAACAATATCAGTAATATCACACACAAGCAAAATTTTGCTGGAGATCATTCAGAAACGGCTGCAGCAGTATATCGACAGGGAACTGCCAGAAATTCAGGCCGCTTTCAGAGGAGGATGTGGAACCAGGGATATCATTGCTGATGTCAGATGGATCCTGGCTGAAAGCAGAGAATACCAGAAGGATGTTTACCTGTGTCTTACTGATTATGCAAAGGCATTCAACTGTGTGGATCATAACAAACTATGGATAACACTGCAAAGAATGGGAATTCCAGAACACTTAATTGTGTTCAGGAGGAACCTTTACATAGATCAAGAGGCAGTTGTTCGGACAGAACAAGGGGATACTGATTGGTTTAAAGTCAGGAAAGGTGTGCGTCAAGGTTGTATTCTTTCATCATACCTATTTAATCTGTATGGTGAACAAATAATCTGAGAAGCTGGACTATATGAAGAAGAACGGGGCATCAAGATTGAAGGAAGACTCATTAACAACCTGCGTTATACAGATAACACAACCTTGCTTGCTGAAAGTGAAGAGGACTTGAAGCACTTAACTAATGAAGATCAGAGAGCACAGCCTTCAGTATGGATTACACCTCAACATAAAGAAAACAAAAATCCTCACAAGTGGACCAATGAGCAACATCATGATAAACGGAGAAAAGATTGAAGTTGTCAAAGATTTCATTTTACTTGGATCTACAATCAACAGCCGTGGAAGCAGCAGTCAAGAAATCAAAAGATGCATTGCATTGGGCTAATCTGCTGCAAAGGACCTCTTCAAATTGTTGAAGAGCAAAGATGTCACCCTGAAGACTAAGGTATGCCTGGCCCAAGCCATGGTATTTTCAATCGCATCATACGCATGTGAAAGCTGGACAATGAATAAGCAAGACCAAAGAAGAGTTGATGCCTTTGAATTGTGGTGTTGGCAAAGCATATTGAACATACCACGGACTGCCAAAAGAACGAACAAATCCGTCTTAGAAGAATTACAACCAGAACGCTCCTTAGAAGCAAGGATGGTGAGACTGCGTCTTACATACTTTGGACATGTTGTCAGGAGGGATGAGTCCCTGGAGAAGGACATCATGATTGGCAGAGTACAGGGTCAGTGGAAAAGAGGAAGACCCTCAGCGAGGTGGATCGACACAGTGGCTGCAACAATGAACTCAAGCATAACAACGATTGTAAGGATGGCGCAGGACTGGGCAGTGTTTCTTTCTGTTGTGCTTGGGGTCACTATGAGTCAGAACCGACTCAACGGCACCTAACAACAACATATGGGTGTACCACTGTTTGTTTATTCATTCATTAGTTAAAGGGTATGTGGGTTATTTCAAGTTTGGGGCAATTATGAATAAAGTTCCGGTAAACATTCATGTACATGTTTTTTATAAGTTTCTATCTCTTGAGTAAATACCAAACGGTGGCCTTGCTGGGCTGTAAAGTATATGCTTAACATAAATGAAACTGCCAAATTCCTTTCCAAATGGCTGTACTATTGTGCATTCCCACCAGCATTTTATGAAAGTTCTAGCTGTTCTACTTCATGACCAGCACTTGGTATTGTCTGAAACTTTTTTTAGTAGGTATATCATTTTCCAATAGGTGTATCATTGTGGTTTAAATTTGCATTTTTCTGACAACTAATGATGTTGAGCATCTTTTCATGGGCATATTTGCAACCTAGACATCTGTTTTGGTGAAGTGTCATATATTTTGTCCATTTTTAATTGAGTTATTTTTTTTCGTATTTTTTAGTCTGGGCAGCTTATATATTTTGGACACAAGTCCTTTTTCAGATCTGTGTTTTTTCAAATATACACTCTCAGTCTATGGCTTGCCTTTTCATTCTCTTTTGAAAAGAAGTTTTTGATTATGGAGAAGTCCAATTCATATTCAGTTTTAATGTTTTTTTTCCCCTCCTATCTTTTTTTTTTTCACTTCTTGCACCATAAATGCATTGTACGCCAGTGATGTTTTGATTTGTTTCACTAACCACACCCATTTCTTACTCCATTTCCTCTAGCATGAAGGGGGCAAGTATTAGGATGTAGAAATAACACTGGCCTGAGAATCTAGATTCTTGTTTTGTCATTAGAGTTCTATTGATCTTGAGATTATTATTTAAATCCTTTAGGCTTCCGTTTTGTTATCTATACTTCAGATAGGATAGATACTCACCTCAAGAAAGTATAAAGTCAGATAAATAATACAAAAAATTTTTTAAATGCTAGAATGATTATACATGCACAAGATAGCATTAAGGGAACATTGTCCTCTTCCAAAAACCTCCCTTCAACTTTGGCAGATACACTTGGGTCCAACATTAGAAAATTACTTCTATAATTGCATACACAAAATTCTCATAATTTGTGTACCCTGCACTTCTCTCTTTTGCTCTAGAATATCCTTCAGCAAATTCAAATTTTCTTGTCACACTCTTATATAAAATTTCTTTTAAAAAATCTCATATATTTAACACTGGATATTCTTAGGATTTCTATTCAGAAAATTATAATTTTTAATTTTCAAAAAGAAATGCTATAACTAGCAACAGAACTGAATAAGATTCCTTCCTTTGGACAGTTGGCGGTGGTATCCTCTTTCATGAAATCGTGGTTTTACTCAACACTGAAGCATGATTCTCTCTCTCTCTCTCTCTCTCCGGGGAGAAAATTGAAGTATAGCAGAAGATTACAAATTCTCTGGGATATTTATGGCCCCTTTTCTAGTAAAACTAGGTAAAGAAATGAATATTTGTGGTTAGAAATTGTATCTAAGATTCTACAAATGGAAAGTATCCAGGAAAGGAATAAACGGGGAAGAAAACAAAACAAAACAAAAAAACAGTTTTAGTCTTTATAATTTGCCACTTTGACAAATTTTTCAATATATTTGTTTAACATTTGAAGTGATTATTTTTAAAAAGTTAGAATCACTTTTTTTGTGATCCGTATAGGTAATTTTGGCAAAATTGCCATTAGCCAATTTGGGGAAATAGATGAACCATACACTGAACTCTTGTTAGCTGCCATTGAGTCAATTCTAACTTGTAGGCTCCCCATGTGACAGTGTAACTGCCTCATAGGGTTTTCTAAGCTGTAATCTTTACAGAAGCAGATAGCCAGATCTTTCTCCCACGGAAGCTACTGGATGGGTTTGAACTGCCAATGTATTAATTAGCTGCTGACTGCTTAACCTTCATGCCACTAAGGCACCAATGAACTCTTCTTAAATGGAACCAATTAGCTCAAATCCAGATTGATTACTTTAAAGCAAAGAACAGGCCATGCCACTCCTCTGGCCAATGGCTTTGCCATCTTGCTCAGAGTGAAAACCAATGTCCTTACAAGGGCCACCAGCCTCTGTGCCATTTGCAACCCTCCCCCACCCTTCTAATATTATCTCCTATCAACCTTCCCTCTTGCCTGCTCCACTCCAGTTCACTGGACTCCTTGCTGCTCCTCGTTCATTTCAGGCCATGTACCTTTCCTGGTGTCCTCTGTCTGGAATACTCATCCCCTCAATTATCATATAGCTCATTCCTGTTCCAGGAACAGCTATACAATTTGTCAGACACAGTGTAAAATGAAAATGCAAGGTTTTTTGCTATAAAATATTAAGGCTTGCAAGATGACGACAGCAGGACATTAAACCAAGTATGGAGCCCTGTGTGACTGCATAGGTAGCAAGCTCAGGAAGCCTGCTTTGCCTGGCTCCTTGCTTCCTTCATTTCTCTGCTCTAATGGCTCCTTATCTGGGGGATGTCATCCCTCTGTCAATTCTACATGATATGGTTACCCTGTGCCCTTTGCTCCTTTCCCTTTTTTTACCATTCTCAAAAGCACTTATCACCACCTAACCTGTTGTCGTGTGCTGTTGAGTAGATTCTGACTCATAGCAACTTTATAGAACAGAGTAGAACTGTCCCACAGGGCTTTCTAGGCTGAAATCTTTATGGAAGCAGATCATCAGGTTTTTTCTCCCACAGAGCAGCTGGTAGGTTGGAGCTGCTGGTGGGTTAGGCTCATTGACATTTTGGTTATCAGCTGACCACTTAACCACTGCACCACCAGGGCTCCTTCCCACCTAACCTTTCTTTTATTTATTGTCTATCTTCCCCCAGTGGAATAGAAGTCTATGTATGCTGTATCACCCATAACATAGAACATGCCCAGGACATAGCAGTCATTCAGTAAATATTTGCTGATTGAATGAATAAAGGATTTAAAAAAAAAATTGAGTTGATTCTGACTCATAGTGACCTTACAAGACAGAGCAGAATTGCCCCTTAGGGTTTCCAAGGAGCAGCTCGTGGACTCGAACTGCCGACCTTTTCTGTTAGCAGCCAAGCCCTTAACCGCTGTGCCATAAGGGCTCCAAAGGCTGCAGCACCCGGTATTCCAGGCAGTCTCCCATCCAAATAGTAACCAGTCCCAATCCTGCCTGGCTTCCAAGATTAGAGATCAGTTGCGTTCACGGTCGTATGGCCGAAGACAAAAACGATAAGTAGTAAAAATCCAAGGCTATATGTTGAAAAAGCAAAAATTCAAATAAACAAAAAGCATTCAAGACACTCATCAGCTTTTAAAACAAAGAATACACAATCTGTGTTTACATGTATGTGTGGTGGGGCAGGGAGGGAGGCTATTCAAGTTTAGGAATGAGGAGAATGGATTTAGCCTCAGCTCTGATGCTGGGAGGCTGTGCAACTTTGGAGAGGTCACTTGACCTCTCTGAATCCTAGGCACCTTCTAACATTTCCTACTGTGACTATATGGAACAGTCTTACATACTTGTAAGTCCAATTTCAAATTCCCAAATAAGACAGCTGCATGATGTGGTCAGTGAAGCTATTTTTTATTTTTTGACTGTGCTTTAGGTGAAGGTTTACAGAGCAAATTAGTTTCCCATTCAATAATTTATACACAGATTTTTCCGTGACATTAGTTGCAACCCACAATGTATCAGCACTCTCCCCATTACCACCCTGAATTCCCCGTTTCCATTTGTCAGGTTTTTCTGCCCCTTCCTGCCTTCTAATCTTTACTTTTGGACCGAGGTTGTCCTTTTGGTCTCATATAGGTTATTGTTCTAAAGAATACTTTCCTCAAGGGTGTTATTGTTTATTTTATGGGCCTGTCTGTTATTTGGCTGAAAATGATCTCCGGAGTGGCTTCAGATCCAAGTTAGAAGAGTGTCTAAGGATCATAGTCTCCAGGGATTCTCCAGTCTCTCTCAGACTAGTAAGTGTGATCTTCTTTATGAATTTTAATTTTGATCTACATTTGTTTTCCTACTCTAATTGGCACCTTCTATTGTGATCCCAGTTAGAGCTGGTCCCAGTTAGAGCGGTTGGTAGTACTAGCCGGGCACCGTCTAGTTCTTCTGGTCACAGGCTAGTACAGGCTGTGGTTTCCATGGTCCATTAATCCTTTGGATGAATTGTGTCCTTGAATCTGGTTTTCTTCACTTTCCTTTGTTCCAGATGGAAAGAGACTGATAGTTGTATCTTAGATGGCCACTTGCCAGCTTTTAAGACCCTAGTTGCTGCTTGTCTAAGTAGGATGTAGAAATATGTCGTTATGAACTATGATCCTAAGCCTTCAACCCAGTAAATCAGTCCCTCGAAGTGTTTGGTTATATCCAGGAAGTGTTGGCCAAGAATACTGAATATACCGTGGACTACCAAAAGAACTACCAAATCTGTCTTTGAAAAAGTACAACCAGAATGCTCATTAGAAGCAAGGATGGTAAGACTTTATCTCACATACTTTGGACATGTTATCAGGAGGGATCAGTCCTTGGAGAAGGACATCATGCTTGGTAGAGGGTCAGCCAAGAAGAGGAAGACCCTCAACAAGATGGATTGACACAGTGGCTACAACGATGGGCTCAAGTATAACAACAATTAGGAGGATGGCGCAAGACCAGGCAGTGTTTCATTCTGGTGTATATAGGGTCACTATGAATCGGAACCAACTAGATGGCACCTAACAACAACAGCAACTATCTAATTAGTGATTTTCCCTCCCTCCCCTCCCTATCCCTGGTAACCATCAAAGAATGTTTCTTTACATGTGTAGCTTTTCTTGACTTTTTATAGTAGTGGTCTCATACAATATTTGTCCTTTTGTGACAGTCTTATTTCACTCAGGATACTGCCCTTCAGATTCATCCATGTTGTGAGAGGTTTCTCAGATTCATCTTATTCTTTATTGTTGAGTAGAATTCCACTGTGTGTATGTACCACAGTTTTTTTATCCATTCGTGCATTGAAGGGCACTTAGGTTGTTTCCATCTTTTTGCTATTGTGACTAATACTGCAATGAACATGGATGTGCATATGTCTAGTTGCATTTGTCTTAGTCATCTAGCGCTGCTATAACAGAAATACCACAAGTGGATGGCTTTAACAAAGCGAAATTTATTTCCTCACAGTAAAGTAGATTAAAAGTCCAAATTCAGGGTGTTAACTCCAGGGGAAAAATCTCTCTCTGTGTCGGCTCTAGAGGAAGGTCCTTGACTTTAATCCTTCCCTGTTCAAGGAGCTTCTCGGGCACAGGGACCCTGGGTCCAAATGATGCACTCTGCTCCTGGTGCTGCTTTCTTGGTGGTATGAGGTCCTCAACTCTCTGCTTGCTTCCCTTCCCTTTTATCTCTTGAGAGATAAAAGATGGTGCAGGCCACGCTCCAGGGAACCTCTCTTTACCTTGGATCAGGGAAGTGACCTAAGGAAGGGTGGTGTTACAATCCCACCTAATCCTCTTAACAGAATATTACAATCACAAAATGGAGGGCAACCACACATGGCCTAACCAAGTTGATACACAAATTTTTGGGGGGGACGTAATTCAATCCATGACATCATTACAGTTCTTATTTTTTTAGGATATATACCTAAGAGTGGAATTGCCGGATCCTATGTTATTTCTATTTTTAGCTTTTTAAGTAAGTGCCATATCATTTCCCACAGTGGTTATACCATTTTAAATTCTCACCAGCAGTGTATAAAGTTCCAATCTCCCTACAACCTTGTCAGTATTTGTGTTCTCTGTTTTTTGATCAATACCATTATATTTCATTGCACTTTTTTTTGATTTGGATCCCTCTAATGGCTAAGGATCATGAGCATCTCTTCATGTGTTTGTTAATCTCCTGAATGTCTTCTTTGGTAAAGTAACTGTTCATGTCCTTTGCCCATTTTTTAATTGGATTGTCTTCTTGTTGTTGAGGTATTAAAGTTTTCTATAAGTTTTAGAGATTGGGTCTTTGTTGGATATGTCATAGCCAATTTTTTTCCCCAGTCTGAGGGTTCTCTTTTTACTCTTTTGGCAAAGTCTTTTGATGGGCCTGTTTAATTTTTAGGAGATCCTATTTATCTAGATAATCTCCTGCCTTTTGTGCGTTTTTAGGTATGGTTGGTATTCTATTTATGCTATGTATTAGTGCCTCTGGCATTGTCCCTATGTTTCTTTTCATGATCTTTATAGCTTTAGGTTTTATATTTAGGTCTTTGATCCATTTTGAATTAGTTTTTGTGTATGGTGTGAGGTATGGATCTTGTTTCATTTTTTCGCAAATGCATATCCAATTTTGCCAGTAAGAGACTTTCTCTTCCCTATTTAATGGACTTTGACATTTTGTTGAAGATCAGCTGTCTATAGGTGAATGTTATTTACTTCTCATTTCTCAATTCTGTTCCATTGGTCTATGTGTCTGTCATTGTACCAGTACCAAACTGTTTTGACTACCATGGCTGTATAGTAGTTTCTGAGATCGGGCCTCCTACTTTGTTGTTCTTCTTCAATAATGCATTGTTTATCCAAGGACTTTTTCCTTTCCATATAAAGCTGGTGATTAGTTTTTCCAACTCATTAAAGAATGTTGCTGAAATTTGAATTGGGATTGTGTTATATTTGTAGAGCGCTCTGGGTAATGCTGACATTTTCACAAGGTTATGTCTTCCGATCCAGGAACATGGTATCTTTTTTCCATTTATGTAGGTGTTTTTCGGTTTCTTGCAGTAGTGTTTTGTAGCTTTCTTTGTATAAATCTATTACATCCCTAGTTAGATTTGTTCCTAAGCTTTTTATCTCTTTGAGGGCTATTTACATGGTATTGTGTTCCTTTTTTGGAGTTCTCTTTCTTAGTGTAAAGGAATCCAATTGATATTTGTATGTTGATCTTGTATGCTGCCACTTTGCTGAATCCTTCTATGAGTTTCAGTAGCTTTCTTCTGGAGTATTTGGGATTTTCTATGCATATGATCATGTCATACACATATTCCTTACCAATTTGTATCCTTTATTTCCCTTTCTTGCCTTATTGCACTATCTAGGACTTCCAGTACAAGACTGAATGAGAGTGGTGATAAACAGCATCCTTATCTGGTTTCCATTCTCAAGGAGATGCTTTCAGTCTCTCTCCATTGAAAATAAGTGTTGGCTGGTGGTTTTGTATGTATGCCCTTAATTATGTTGAAGAATTTCCCTTCTATCCTTATTTTACTTGAGAGTTTTTATCAGGAATGGGTGTTGGACTTTATCAAATGCCTTTTCTGCATTGATTGAGATGATCATGTGATTCTTGTCCTTTGTTTTACGGGACAGATTTCCTTGGCTGATTTTCTAATGTTGAACCACCCTTGCGTACCTGATATGGAGCCCACTTGGTTGTAATGTATTATTTTTTGATATACTGTTGAATTATATTGGCTAGAATTTTGTTATTTTTACATAGGGTCACAGTGAGTTGGAATTGACTCAATGGCAATGGATTTTTATTCACTGGAGATATTGGTCTACAGTTTTCTTTTTTAGTGATGTCCTCGAATTGTCTTAGTAACAGGGTTATGTTGCCTGCATAATTCAGGAATATTCCTCCTTTCTACATTCTGGAATAATTTGTGTAGTATTGGCATCAATTATTCTATACTTTT
This sequence comes from Elephas maximus indicus, assembly GCF_024166365.1. Taxonomy (NCBI): domain Eukaryota; kingdom Metazoa; phylum Chordata; class Mammalia; order Proboscidea; family Elephantidae; genus Elephas; species Elephas maximus. The sequence goes on from NC_064830.1 coordinate 40,241,705, forward strand.
GAATTTATTGAGGTTTGCTTTGTGGCCTAAAATATGGTCTATTCTGGAGAATGAATATGCACTGTGCCGCTGTTGGGTGGAGTGTTCTGTATATGCTTACGAGGTCTAGTTCATTGTGATATTTAGATCTTCTATATCTTTGTTTAGTTTCTTCCTAGTTGTTCTTTCCTTTATTGCACATTGTGTGTTAGAGTCTCCTATTATTATTGTGGCATTGTCTATTTCTCTTTTCAATACTTCCAGAGTGTATGTGTTTTGGAGCTCTATTGTTAGGTACATCTGTATTTATTATGGTTATGGACTCTTGGTGGATTGACCTTTTAATCATTATGTAGTGTCCTTCCTTATCTCTTATATTGGATTTTGCCTTAGAGTTTTTTTTATCGGATTAATATTGCCACTCCTACTCTTTTTTTTTTTTTTTTTTGCTGTTTGATATATTTTTTCTATCCTTTGATTTTTAACTTGTTTTTATCTTTGTATCTAAGATACGTCTCTTACAGACAACATATTGATGAGTCTTATTTTTTTATCCATCCTGTTACTCTCTGTCTCTTGACTAGAGCATTTAACCCATTTACATTCAGTGTGATTATCGATAGGAATGAATCAACTGCTATCATTTTGCTGTAATTTGTGTGTGTGTGTGTGTGTGTGTGACGTTGATGGTTTTTTTTTGTTCTGCTTACTTTTCTGTACTGAGCTATTTTTATTTATGAGTTTTCATTTCCTTTGTTATTGTTGATTTTGTGAAAGTTCTGTGACTACACAATTTATTCCTTCTTTTTATTTTGAAATTATTGTCATTTACAGATAGTTGTCTCTGTTTACCTGTTTTCAGTCTTGTAACTTTATTTTATTTTTGAGATTATTTTGTTTGGCGCCTCAGTGATGCTGTCATGTGTCTTAATCTCAGGTTGTTGTCTGATGTTGTTGATTCACTGTCCAAAGGATTCTCTTTAATATTTCTTATAAACTTGGTCTGGTTTTTTAAAAATTCCCTTAATTTCTGTTTATCTGGAAATGTCCTAGTTTCACTATTGTACTTACAAGGCAGTTTTGTTGGCTATATAATTCTTGGAAACACTGGTCTGGTGGCGTAGTGGTTAAGTGCTACAACTGCTAACCAAAGGGTCGGCAGTTCGAATCTGCCAGGCGCTCCTTGGAAACTCCATGGGGCAGTTCTGCTCTGTCCTATAGGGTCGCTATGAGTTGGAATCACCTTGACAGCACTGGGTTTGGTTTTTGGTTTATAAAATTCTTGGTTTGCATTTTTTTGTTTGTTTGTTTCAGAGTTTTATATATGTCATTCCATTGCCTTCTTGCCAACATGGTTTCTGTGGAAACATCAGAGTTTAGTCTTATTGGTTTCCCTTTGTAGGTGATAGTCATTTTTCCTGAGCTGTGGTCAGGGTTCTTTCTTTGTCTTTGGTTTTGGAAAGTTTAATTATGATATGACTTGGTAACTTTCTTTTGGGATCTATCCTGTATGAGGCTTGTTTAGGTTCTTGGATGGATATCATCTCATCCTTCTGATATTAGGGATGTTTTCTGCCAGCAAATTTTCAAAAATTTTCTGCCTTTTTTTTTTTTTGGTCTTCTCCTCTTCTGGAATTCCTATCAAGTGTAAGTCATTTCTCTTGATAATGTCTGTCTTGGTCATCTAGTGCTGCTCCAACAGAAATACCACAAGCGGAAGGCTTTAACAAAGAGAAATTTATTTTCTCACAGTCTAGTAGGCTAGAAATCCAAATTCAGGGCATCAGCTCCAGGGAAAGGCTTTCTCTCTCTGTTGGCTCTGGAGGAAGGTCCTTGTCCTCAATCTTCCCCTGGTCAAGGAGCTTCTCAGGTACCAGGACCCTGGGTCCAAAGGACACACTCTGCTCCTGGCACTGCCATCTTGGTGGTATGAGGTCCCACCTCTCTGCTCACTTCCCTTTCCTTTTATCTCTTGTAAGATAAAAGGTGGTGCAGGCCACATCCCAAGGAAATTCCCTTTACATTGGATCAGGGATGTGACCTGGGTAAGGGTGTTACAGTCCCACCCTAATCCTCTTCAACATAAAATTAAAATCACAAAATGGAGGGCAACCACAGAATACTGAGAATCATGGCCTAAACAAGTTGATACATATTTTGGAGGGACACAATTCAATCCATGACAGTGTCCTACATAATTTGTAAGCTTTCTTAATTTTTTCTTCCTTTTTTTTTCCTGAATGTTCCTCAAATTAGTATCATGGAATTTGTCATCTATTTTGCTGATTTTGTCTTTCACAGAATCAATTCTACTCCTTTTTCCTTTCATCGAGTTATCTATTTCTGAAATTTTATTGTTAATCTTCTGGGTTGCTACTTGCTGTTTTTGAATGGTTTCTAATTGTCTATTTTGTCATTTTGTTCTTGTACTGTTTTCCTGAATTCTTTTAGAGTTTTGTCTGTGTTTTCCTTGGTTTTGTCTGTGTTTTCCTTGCTCTCTCAGAGGATCCTATATATAAGTCTTTTGAATTCCATTACCATTTCTTCCTCAGGAAGGTTTTCTGGTCCTGTATTTAGATCACTTGCTTGAGCCATCTTGTCCTGCTTCTTTATATGATTTGATATTGTCTGTTGCCTCTGACGTATTAAGGTATGTTTGTTTACTTTGTCCTTATTTTTTGTTTTGTTTTGATATATCCAGGTGGGCAGGACAGGCGTGCTACTCTGGTCACTAATTTGGCAGCACTGGAGCACTCACAACTTGTGTCCAGGTGGGTAGAGAAGCAGCTGGAAGTGTGAACTAGGGTCTGTTTGCTGGTCATGCAGGGCACTTGAGGGCAGGCTAGGCAGGCATTGGCTGTCATCTGTTATTGATCCAGTGGCACAGGAGCAGGCAGTAGCTCTTGCCAAGTGGGTGGGGTGGCAGGAGTTGTGGCTGTGGTGGGCGAGTGGGTATTGCAGTCACCTCCATTCATCAGGGCAGGGGAGTGGGTGGTCAAGGTGCAGATGATGGGCAGGTGAGCATGTGGGGGCAAGGTCACATCCACTTATCAAATCAGGGGTGTGATTGTTCACTTACTGTTACTTGTTGGGTGGGCAAGAGGGTTGGCAGATGGGTCTGAGGAAGGGGGAAGGGAGGGGCTCATATTATGGTCTCTGGTCAGAGGGAGCGACCAGGATATGTGACCCTCTACCAGTCCTGATAAGGAGAGTGGAAGGAGGGAGAGTGTACCCCTTTAGCTAGCAAACATGTGTCCCCTGGTGTTTTCCATCTGTTACAGTCAGCAGTTGGGACCTGCCCCCAGTCAAGTGCTGGGGGGGGGTGCCTGGAATCTGGTTGGGTGGGGGACCTCCCTCTGATACTCCACAGACCCACTATTTAGTGTGCACCACTTATCCCAGAGGTCAGGGACTAACTCTCATGAGTATACCTGACTCCAGATCCTGGCTTCCTCCCTAATTTGCCAAAAGCAGAATCCCTGGAATTTTTGCCTTCCTTTCTGTTTTTTCCTTCCTTAGATCTGGATCACAATTTGTTCACCTTGCTTCTCTCTGGGTGTGTCTATGCAGTTTCTTTGTCTCTTATGGGAATGCTGTGATGTTGCCTTCCTCTGTTCACTGGGGCTGGCTTTGTCTCAAGATGGCCATGTTGAGCCAGGCTGGCTGGCAGAGTCCCTCCACTCCACGTTACTCTTTGTTCATTTTGTTTATTCAATTTTTTTTTCTCCAGTCAATGTTCAATTCAATTCTTTATCCTTCTTTTTGTTGTTCGGGGTTCCAGGATTGTTGTCTGCATCCCTTTCACTTGGTTTTTCATGTATTTGCTGTAGAGGGACAGTATGGTGCATCTGACTAAGCCACCAACTTGGATCTTCTTCTCTAGAAGCTATTTTCTGTACCAAACCAAAACCAAACTCATTGCTGTCAAGTTGATTCCAACTCATAGTGACCCGATAGGAGTAGAACTGCCCCATAGGGTTTCCAAGGTTGTAAATCTTTACAGAAGCAGATTTCGACATCTTTCTTCCATGGAGCAGCTGGTAGGTTCAAATCAATAACTTTTGGTTAGCAGCCAACCTGTTACCCACTACACCACTGTAGTTCCTTATTTTCTGTACATTTTGGTCAAAAAAACAAAAATGCAGGCACTTTTTGGATTACAGGTATATCATGTCTCCAGGCTTCCCTTTCCGTGATGATCTAGTTATGGTCTCAGAAAACTATTTTTCCTGAGGGAAAAATTACTCTGCTTTGAGGATTAGCTAAAGTTCTTATAAATGGCTTACTATATATCAGAGCTTGGGTAACTTGACCATTTACACTTTTAAATAGGTCATACCAATGTGCTTATTCAGGCCCAAGGGCTGTTATACATTGATTCTTTAAAAAGAAATAAAAATCTAAATGTGGTGCCTACTGAGCCTCAATTTCTTCATTACTGGCTGGGACCCTTTGGGGTGCCTCTTGCTGGATCCACTGTGAAAAATAAAATCTTTATTTACTATGCAATGCTCCTTTTTGTCGTATTAATTTCAGGAATCATGAAAAAATGTTCTGATCATAAATTCTCTTGGCACAGATCATATGAAAAACACAAAACATTAAAATGCCTTCAGGCTCTGAATGTGTCTGCATCGAAAAATATTTGTTTTCCAAACCTCAGTCTCTCTCCTTTTTGGTCAATAATTGTGCACAGTGTTTGCTTTGTAGTTTGTTTTTCATGTCCATTTTGCTTGAGATAATGTCCTGTGTCTCTTTTTTTTTCCTTCTGATTCATTTTTCCTCTACTCATTGTGCTTTTTGCAAAGAAGCAAACTGAATTTTTTCTCTAGCATTTACATTAGTCCTTCCCACTGAAAGACTCTTGATGTGTTTTCATCATTGTTTTAAAATAATCTCTATCTTCTACATGATGGAGTAAGAACAAGATGGATCACAATCACATAAAAGGGGACCAAGGCAAAATGAACCAAAAATGAAAGCAAGGTTATAGACTTTGTCACTTGAATAAGGCAAGCTCTTTTCAGCTATATAAATCTCAGTACAAGGCCAGAATAGGATTTATTACCAAGCTCCATTGATACTGAATCCTTTACATCCCCCTGATTAGAAACCCTATTTTAGGGGCTAGGGTTACAGATTCTTACTGAGCAACCCCAGTTATAACAGGCATGGAGATATGGATGCAGGACACTTACTTATTTATCTGAAAGACAGGCTTGGCAGAGCAGAGGTTAGTGAATTAAAGATGAGTTATAATTGAGTGCCTTGTCCCTCAGACAATAAGGACAAAATAAGCAGGAAAAAATATCATATTTAACGTATTATTCCCAAGTACGTTACCAGTATACAAAGATCATCAGAGAAGTATGGTAACCCAGAATATCTGTGGAATACAATTTGTATATCCTAGGATGCCAAGGATGATTCTCTGTCCATGATGGTAACCTCTTCTCCCCTCTATGAAGGTTTGGATAAAAACATAAGAAATCTTGCTAAGACAAAAAATAAAAAGGGCAGATGTGACTACCTGGTGTAAAAAAAATGCCTCGGTAGTAGCAACTGGGATATCTGTCAGTTCCAACCGTACCACTAAGCAGTTTGAGCAGATTTGCTCTAGACCTTCCCGACCAACCAACCTGACAATGGAATGATACAGGTGACTTGTTTGACCTCGTGAGGAACAGAAGAATCACCCAGCTGAGCCTTCCTTGAGTTCCTGAAGAACAATATTAAGAGATATAACAAAATAGTTGTTGTTTTAAGGTACTATATTTTTGAGTAGTTCATTGTACAGCAATAGATAACTGAAACTGAATTTTGTTATAATAGCACCTAGAAGTGGGTGCTATTATGATATAGCCCTAAAATATGAGTCCTTGGCCTTGAGGCCAAGAGGAGGGTAGAAGGTAAAACAGCCTGAGGAGACTATTGGCGAAGTCTTAAACACAGTGAGAAAAATGCTTTTGGAGCCTGGAGAAAAGATGTATTAGTGGAAATTTTAGTAAAATTGTCACCTGTAGTAATGTAAAAAACAGAAAATGTGTGTAATGAATTGATAGAGCATTCTAAAAAGATTTCCAGGCATAATGTCAAAAATAGAAATTGGTTTATTTAGGCCATGTTTGGTAAAGTATAAAAAAAAAAAAGGTAAAGTATAGATACAGGGAAATGAGATAAACAAGGAAATGTACAGTTTTCAAGCATAATTTAAAGAAAGTATAAAGAAGCCAGGACTTGCTGATTTCCAAACCAAAAATTTCCTGCTTCTCTGGATGACAAAATGATCTCAGAGCAAGAAATGACCTGAGGGTAAAGACTTTAAGGCTATGGCCCTAAGGCTCTTGCTCAGATTCAGAAAAAAAGTTAAGGATGTGCCTAGCAGGGCTTCTACAAACCTTAAGGGTATGCTTAGTAAACCCTCCCTGGTAGGCAAGAGGGTCTCTACATATCTAGATGGTATAACCTTGTAAAATCTTTCATCTAGACAAAAAGCCTTCAAGAATCTTGAAGGTTTTCTCACCAAGTACTCTGCCTCTAACAATAAGCCAGGGAGAAATTTGTCTGGAAGGCATTTATTAGTATGACTTTTGTATAATGGAATGAAAAAAAAAAAAAAAAGATTCCTAGAAAGCTAGTAGAGTTCTTCAGAGAATTGTACTACAGAAGCACTGTAAACTTAGACTAAAATGGATAGAGACACTTCAAAATAAAAAGAGACCTTTGTATCCACAACCTACTGTGATCAAGAAGTAGACAAAGAAATCTATTCAGCAGCAAACATAGGCTATTTCTTATGTAAAAGAAATGATGACACAGAGGGTAGAACCAAAAGGTCTAGGAGCCATGAAGAATCATTCCCAGGAGGCAAGGCTGGGCCTAATCAAGGGACTGACAACACGTGCCCAGCCGTATCTCAGAATTAGCTGTATTTCCAAATTGGTAGGTGCCAGCGACTATGTGCCTTCTGTTTGCATCCCTTTTTTAATGGAAATGTCTGTTTATCCTATGCCTGTATCATCATTGTATGTTCGCTGTGAAGGGGGCAGATAACTTGTCTCTTTAATTCACATATCTTCAAATCAAGAGGATCTATATACGTGAGGAATCTTATTAGCTTCTAGACTTGATTTATATGACAAGATCCTGGGCCTCAAGACTGAGCCTGATGCTGGAATGGGGTGAGAATTTTGAGAAGAGATAAATGCATTTGTATGTGCGGAAAATACAGTTTGTGGCCAAAAGGTGGACTGTGATGGACTAGAAATTGTCACAATTTCTTTGATACTCCTCCCATTGAAAGGTGGAATCCAATATTCCTTGCCTTTAATCTTAACTAGCATTGGTAACTTGTTTGACCAATAGGATGCAGCAGAAGAGAGAGTCTGGGATTTTTGAAACTAGATCATATAAAGCCTTAAAGCTTTTTCCTGGACCTCCTGAAATACTCTTTATGGGATCCATGAGCCCCCATGCTAAAGAGGACAAATGTAGGCATTCTGTTGACAGTCTCAGCTCAGTCCAATCCTCCAGCTAATCCCAAGAAAGACAAGACATTATAGTGTGAAGCTCTTTAGGACTGTCCAGACCAGCTCATCTACCAGGTGACTAGTACTGAGTGACCTCAGTCAATACCACATAGAACCAAAGAATTGCCTAGTTAAGCTCTGCCTGAATTTATGACCCACAAAATTGTGAGTAAAAATAATACACCTTTTTTTTTCTTTTTAGCTGCTAAATTGTAGGAAATTTTGTTATGCAGCAATAGATAACCAGAACAAGTTTTCTTTCTCTTCCTAGGTCTCAGGTTCTTCATCAACAAATGTGAGATTTGGATGAGACATCTACGGTTCCTTCTAATTAAAAAAAAAAAAAAGCAAAATGATATTCACAAATATTTTTATTAGACTGCTAAACCTTACTTATAAAATCATCTATAGATAGTGAACATTACAAATTAAGTCACTTTTGACTTAAACATCTGAACTAGAGTTAAAACACAAGGGGATTATTACTAATACACACTAACCACCAATCTGGCTGAAAATAGGTTAGCAAGATTAATGTTCTTGTAGAAAGACAAAGTGATTTCTCCTCAATGACTCTCCATAGGGGGTTAGCTAAATGCACCCAAATTACCTTAAATATAAAACATCTAAGGCTTTCAAGCAAAAATTTCCTTTGAACAAGGTGTATGAAAGTTGGTGTAGATTAATTTCTATCTGCAAAGAAATTACTGACTATGCATATACCTCAGTAAATGCACTTCTGTCTATCTATTAAGCACAGACGTTCTGAATTCAGAGTCTATGGACCCCAAGGGGTTTGTAGATAGAATTTAGGAAGTCCATGTATTTGCACAGGAAAAAAAAATTATTTCTTTAAGTTTACTAACATCTAACTGGATTTAGCATTGACTTCAATCATGTATGCACAACAAACCAGAGAAGTATTAGCAGTACCTGTGATTTTTATCACCAGTAAAATTCACCAATATTTTCATATAAGAGTTGTTGCAGATATCTAAAATTATCATTTACACTTATCATAATTTTGAATTTAAGGCTATTAATCTCACTGACAAGGAGCCCTGTTGACAGCTCTGGTGGCACTTGGCTACTAACCAAAAGGTTGATGGTTAGAACCCACCCAGCAGCTCTGTGGGAGTAAGACTCGGCAATCTGCTCCTGTAAAGATTACAGAAAACCTTATGGGCTAGTTCTACTCTGCCACATGAGGTCTCTATGACTTGAATTGCATGATGGCACCTAACAACAACAATTTCACTGTTAGAGCTGCATTAATAATTACATATATGTATATACACATATATATAAAACATGTATTTAATTTCATTGATATATATCCCAGGGCTGCTATAACAAAATACCACAAAATAGGTAGCTTTAAAGAACAGAGATATATTGTCTCACAGGTCTGGAGGCCAGAAGTCCAAATCAGGGTATCCACAGTGTTGA